>NW_008690295.1:0-4816 GCF_000695815.1 Acanthisitta chloris | reverse complement strand
GGATACTGGGATGGGGACACGGTGAGTGCTCGGCTTGGGACACGGGGAGGGGGCGGGATACTGGGATGGGGAGAGATACTGGAATGGGGACACGGTGAACAGAGGGGGCGGGACACAGGTGGCGGGATACCAGGATGGGATTGGGATACTGGGATGGGATCAGGATACTGGGATGGGGACACGGTGAGCACTCGGCTCGGGACACAGGTGGCGGGATACCAGGATGGGATTGGGATACTGGGATGGGATCAGGATACTGGGATAGGGACACGGCGGGCACTCAGCACGGGATACTGGGATGGAGACACGGTGACTGCTTGGCATGAGGGATACAGGGATGGGGTCAGGATACAGGGATGGGGTTGGGATACAGGGACACTGTGAGTGCTCATCCCTTGGGATGAGTACAAAGTCAGGGCTCATCTCTTGGGGTGGGAACAGGGTCAGTGCTGATCCTTCGAGATGGGGACAGGGTCAGTACTGATCCCTCAGGATGGGGACAGGATCAGTGCTGATCCCTCGAGATGGGTACAGGATCAGTGCTGTTCCGTTAGGATGGGTACAGGATCAGTGCTGATCCTGAGGGATACTGCACTGGGGTCAGGATACAGAGCTGGGGACATGGTGAGTGATCATCCCTTGGGATGTGGACACAATCAGGGCTCATGCTTCAGGGTGGGGACATGGTCAGGGCTGATCCCATGGGATCCCTGGTCTTAGCACTGCTTGTGGGAGCAGCACAGGCTCTTCCCCAGCCCTGGGCATGCAGCAGTGCCACCTGGCCCTGGCAGGATCTGCTCTTAAGTCAGGGAATCCCAGGATGGTTTGGGTTGGAGGAGACCTTAAACCTCATCCCATTCCAGCCCTGCCCTGGGCAGGGACACCTCCCACTAGCCCAGTTGGCTCCAATCCAATTCAACCTGGCCTGGAACACTCCCAGGGATGGCCACAGGTACTTCTCTGGGCAACCTGTGCCAGTGCCTCACCACCCTCACAGGGAAGGATTTCTCCCCAATATCCCATCTGTCCCTGCCCTCTGTGAGTGGGAAGCCATTCCCTGTGTCCTGTCCCTCCAGGCTTTGTCCCAAGTCCCTCTTTTTTTATAGAAGGAGAGGGTTGGGACTCCTGTTCCCTGCCAGTGACACCTAATCCTGCTGCTGCCTCCTGGCACACATTCCAGGCTCTGGGCCATGGGAAGGCTTCGATGCCAGAGGGAGCAGAGAGGGTTTGTGCTCAGTGGGGAGCAGACAGGGAGCCCCAGGGCTGGGGAAGGGTCTGCGAGGGGAGAGAGGGCTGGGACCCCCCTGGAGTCTGGGAATAGGTCTGGAGGGGAAGCCCAGGCTGCCCTGACCCTCCTGATGTGCCCCAGGGCATCTTCATCTCCCGGATTGCTGAGGGTGGAGCAGCACACCGGGACGGGATCCTGCGAGTTGGGGACAGAGTCATCTCGGTGAGTGAGCCATGGGCAGGGGCTGCTCCTCCATCCCTCAATCTGTTCTGGGGCTCCTGTACAGCTCCTGAGCCCCGGGGGAGCATTTAGTGGGGGTGGTCCTACCCCAACAGGTGGTGGGTACAGTTACATCTCCCCTTTTCCCAGGGGCTGTGTGCAGGTACTTCCCCCAGGGATGGCATGGGGGGAGGTGACACAGCAGCACTGCCCCAGCCTGGGGTCCCTCCTGAGCTGGGGGGGCTCTGAGGTGGGGAGGGGAGAATCCTTTGGGGTACAGAGGGGAGGGAAAGGGAGGGGAAGGAGCCCTTTGGGGCACAGGGGAGGGAAGGGCATGGGATGAGAGGGGAGGGAGCCCTTTGGGGCAGAGTGGGAAGGGGAGGGAAGGGCATGGGATGAGAGGGGAGGGAGCCCTTTGGGGCACAGGGGAGGGAGAAGGACATGGGATGAGAGGGGAGGGAGCCCTTGGGGGCACAGTGGGAAGGGGAGGGAACACTTTGGGGCACAGCAGGGTCATTGTGGGCTGGAGCAGATGGGGCTGTGGAGCAGGGCAGAGCTACCCCAGTGCTTCCCTGCTTCACTTGGAACTGGCCCCAGGCTCTTGTCCTGTCGGGATCTCACTGCTCTAACCTCGTGTCTCTGCTGCTCTCCCTCACTCCCTGCTGTGGGAGCCTGTCCCGAGCCTGCTGACCTTCTCCCCTCGCATGCTGCCTCTAAGGGAAGCTCCTGCAGCCTCCTGCTGCTGGTGGTGGGTTTCTGGCCCAGCTGCCGTGGTGAGAGCATGTCATGTCTCCACAGTGGTGAGAGCATGTCATGTCACCACAGTGGTGAGAGATGTCACCACGGCACTGGAGCGAGTAAGCACTGATACAGCCTCGTCAGTGCTGGCTTCTGCCTGCTCCTGCCCTGGGCTGGGCTGTGCTCTTTGCAGGGACAGCATCTCAGTGAGGTCAGGGACAGCATCTCTGAGCTCAGGGACAACATCTCAGTGAGCTCAGGGACAGCATCTCAGTGAGCTCAGGTCCAGGTCTACACTGGTGTCTTGGCAGGAGGCTTGAACTGGTTCAGCATCACTCCCTCCTTGCTAGTGCTGCTCACCCCTCCCAGGATCAAATCCTGACCGTGACTGGTGCCAAGTAGCCTAAATTATTTGGGGTTGGCTCATGATTTGGTGCTCCCTGGGACAGGGACAGGACTGAGGCATTGCCACAGGCTCCAGAGCAGTGTTTGGGGTTGGATTGCTCAGCCTGTGGCAAGAAGGAGACAGAAAACCTCAGAACAGAGTCCAAAGTCAGAGCTGCTTCCACCCCCTGCAGCAGCTCTATTTATATCCATGGGCAGCTCTGTAGGAAAAGCAGATCCAATTCCCTGGCAATAGCTGGGAATGTGGCAGATCTGATTCCCTGGTAATGGCAGTAGATTCCAGCTGGTCCAGAGGGGATGTGTGAGGTCAGGGGGAGATGTGTGAGGTCAGGGGATGTGTGAGGTTAGGGGGAGATGTGTGAGGTCAGGGGGGGATGTGTGAGGTCAGGGGGGGATGTGTGAGGTCAGGAGGAGATGTGTGAGGTCAGCAGTGGCTGATGCTGCAGCAGATCTGTCTGTGGAATGTCAGAGTGGAGTCACAGAACCAGAGCAAGGCTTGGCTTGGGAGGGACATTAAAGATCATCTCCTTCCAACTCGATGCTGGGCCTTGACCTGGTGATAGAACCCAAGGGTTGAGTCTCCTGCACATGGGTTTGCTGCCCACTGGTGTGTCTGGCTGACTCCAGGGATCCTCCCTGCCTAGTCCCCTGGGCACAGCTTTCCCTGCTCCCAGTCCAGCCCAGCAGGGCTAAGCAGATTCTCCAGGTGAGACCTTGCAGGCACATCTGGCCCCACGTTCACAGGGGCAGGATGGGGCAGCACCTGTTCAGGAGCTCACCTGGGCTGCCCATGGCTTTGGGTGCTGGTGAGATGTGCACATCTCTCCCTCAGGTGAATGCTCATGCCTGCAGGTCTCCAGCCTCTGGCCCAGGTGTTGAGGTGTTTTTGGCCAGACCCTGAGCCTCTCATGCACCTTCTGGGCCAACCCTTGGGTGTCCCCACGGTTTGGGTTCCAACTTGCTGCCTAGCCTAGCCTGAATTTCACCAGTAGCTCCTGCACACGTTCCCAGAGCAGAGAGGGAACTGACACAGCAAACAGAGCGTGGGGAGAAGGCAGAACAGATGTGGAGATCAGGCCTGGGGGCTTGGCCAGCCCAGCACTGCCCAGCAGCCTCCTGTTCTCCACCCTCAGCCTTTCCCTGTGCTTGTTCCTCCTCTCCTCCTTGGCCTCCCTTCTGCTACACATCCCATCATCAGTGCTGCACAGTCCCACAACTCCCCTAAAGCTTCCTGCAGCCAGTTGGGCCTTTCCAGCAGGGCTGGAACGTGGATCCCTGCAGAGCACCAGGTGTACAGGGGAGGTGGGAAGGGGCAGGAGAGCTGATAGGAAGGGATTGGGATCAGGTGGGAAGGAGCAGGTGCCTCTGTCCTTTAGCCAGGTAGGATGGAGCCTCTAGGGGTTGAGTCCCAAGGGTCTTTGGGGAACAGACCTTGGTGCCAGGTAGGATGGAGCTGCCAGGGATGAGTTCCAAGGTGCTTGCGGGAAGGAGCTTCAAGGGGTGACTTGCAAGGTGCTTTGGGGCACAGCCCTTAGACAGGTAGGATGGAGCTGCCAGGGATGAGTTCCAAGGTGCTTGTAGGAGGGACCTTCAAGGGATGAGTTCCAAGGTGCCTTGGGGCACAGGTCTTGGATCCAGGTAGGATGGCACTTCCAAGGTGCCTTGGGGCAGGGTCTTGTAGGAAGGAGCTTCAAGGGGTGAGTTCTGAGGTGCTTTGGATCACAGCCCTTGGATTCATCTAGAATGAAGCTTCAAGGGGTGAGTTCCAAAGGTCTTGTAGGAAGGAGCTTCAAGGGATGAGTTCTAAAGGATGAGTTCCAAGGTGCCTCAGGGCACAGCTCTTGGAGCCAGGTAGGAGAGAGCTTCAAGGGGTGAGTTCCAAGGTGCTTGTAGGAGGAAGTTTCAAGGTATGTGTTCCATCCAGGGTGCCTTGGGGCACAGCCCTTGGAGCCAGCCAGGCAGGAGGGAACTTCAAGGGGTGAGCTTTGGGTCAAGTAGAATGGAGCTTGCAGGGATGAGTTCCAAGAGTCTTTGGGGCAGAGGTCTCAGAGCCAGGTAGGATGGAGCTTGCAGGTATGAGTTCCAAGGGTCTTTGGGGCAGAGGTCTCAGAGCCAGGTAGGAAGGAGCTCCTGGGGGTGAGTTCCAAAGGTCTTTGGGGCACAGGTCTCAGAGCGAGGTAGGCAGGAGCTCCCAGGGAGGAGTTCCAAAGATCTTTGGGGCACAGG
>NW_008690294.1:1321-1547 GCF_000695815.1 Acanthisitta chloris | reverse complement strand
AGCATCCTGGGCGAGGCTTCCCTCCCTTAGCATCACCGGCGCCTCCCGGTCGTGTCGCCCCTTCCCACATTCCCGGGGCAGGGCGCGCCCCGGGAAGGACTGCAGCTCGCTGTGTCCCTGTGGCGTGCGGTAGCTGGGGGAGACATCCCCGCTCCGGTGCATCCCAGGATCCCAGTGTTTCAGGTATCCCTGTCCCAGGGGCACGGGGAAGGAGGATGCTCAGGAC
>NW_008690294.1:315-1286 GCF_000695815.1 Acanthisitta chloris | reverse complement strand
GGTGCTGCTGGCTGTGCGTTCTAGAGAATCATGGAATCCTGGAATGGCCTGGAAGGGATCGCAAAGACCATCTCATTCCACCCCCCTGCTGCGGGCGGGGACACCTTCCACTACCCCAGCTTGCTCCAGGCTCCATCCGACCTGGCCGTGAGCACTTCTTGGGATGGTCCAGGCACAGCCTGTGCTTGGAGCCAGCCCGGAGTAGTGGGATCTCGGATTGTGGCCTCGAGGGAGGCTGAGGGCTGTGGCTGTGAGGAACCTGAGTCGCCTCCCAGCAGGATCCTCCTGCCGACCGATCGGTGCCTGCCCAAGTCCCTCCTCCTGGGCTCGGTGGCCCCAGAGCCGCAGCTGAGGGGCCCCGACGGCACCTGAGGGGGGAGGGAGGCAGGGAGGGGAGGCACAGAGCCCTTTTCCCATGGCTTCCATCCCCTAGCACATCCCCACAGCCTCTCCTCCTCTCCTCCCTCCCAGGTGTGCTCAGCGCTGCTCTGAGTGCCTCATATCCATGGCTTGGGACCTGTCGCCCCTTGGCAGCACATCCCCTTCAGGTACACAACCTTCTGACCCGAGTGGAGGCTCTGTGGGCTAAGCCATGTGTGTGGGGCTGGACTGGGACCCCCAGGTCTGCCTTAGCCCTCCGAGGCCAGCCGGATCTGGCTCCTCCACCTCTGGGGCAAGCACTGGCTGCCTCTCTTCCTCCCAGGAGGAGCAGGAGGAGGAGGAGGATGGGATCGTGTGCGAGCGTCTGTTCCAGGAGCCGTCCCCCTCCCCCCCTGGGGCAGCCACTGGCTGCCTCTCTTCCCCCCAGGAGGAGCAGGAGGAGGAGGAGGATGGGATCGTGTGCGAGCGTCTGTTCCAGCTCTGGAAGAGCAGCCGGACTCCTCTGGAGCCGGAGTCCCCAGGAGAGGCTCTGGCCTCGGGGCTCAGGATTTTATGGGGCTGTGGATAGGGCACAGCTGGGCGTGGTACGG
>NW_008690294.1:0-291 GCF_000695815.1 Acanthisitta chloris | reverse complement strand
CAGGGGCCAAGGCCAGCAGCACCCCTCCCTCTTCCCCTGGCTGCCCCAACCAGGGAATGGGCTGGATATGGGCTGGGAGCAGCAGCCTGGCAGCCCTTTCGGGGGGCTGCAGCACCCCCAGGCTCAGCTTGCACCCAGCACCCCCTCTGGGGTTGGGGAGCTGCATCCAGAGATGGCAGGGAAGGTGACAGGGTGGGCTGGATGTTGTCTCCCAGCGTTCTTCCCACTCCTCCAGCTTCCTTCCTGGCACATGGCACTGTGCCCTCGCCCAGGCAGCGGCACAGAGAGACA
>NW_008690293.1:0-3823 GCF_000695815.1 Acanthisitta chloris | reverse complement strand
TTTAGATTAGATATTAGGAAGAAGTTGAAGTTTTTTAATGTGAGGATGGTAAGACACTGTCCCAGGTTGCCCAGGGAGGCTGTGGCTCCCCCAACCCTGGCAGTGTTCACAGCCAGGTTGGATGAAGCCTTCAGCAACCTGCTCTGGTGGGAGGTGTCCCTGCCCAGGGCAGGGGTTGGGGCTGGGTGATCTCTAAGCTCTATTCCAACCCCTCAACATTCTATGTAAAGGTGTAACATATGCAAGTGAAACTGCAGTTGGGATCATGGGGTTATGGTGTGTGTCCTGATGACCTAGCAGAGCTGAAGTGCCACAAGAGGTCACTAGTTGGCATGAAAATAGGCTGGATTTCATAGGCTGCCTGCAGATAAGAGGCTGAAAGTGTCATGCTTCTGGGGCTTCAGATCCTACTACTCTGCTCTGCTTGCACACAGACTGGTGAGGAAAGTGGCTTCTCCTAGGGCATAACTAGATTCTGACCAGGGTTTTTTTTCTGAGAAGTGCCACATGGTTATGACTTCTGAGCACTTTCATTCATTCCTCACTCCCTGGCAACTGAACTGAGTCCAGAGCTTTAGCTCCATTCCTGGGTGCTCCTTGGCTGTCCTTATTTCCTGTGGGGACACTCCATGCCCCCATTCTGTCTGACTTATTAAATCTCTGTAAGTTTATGTTTGTAAAATCCCTCATACAAAGCAAGGCCAAAGCATCTTGCCCTTCCCTGCTGATGCTGTAAATTCCTTGTCACTTGAAAGACTAAATCAGAATTAGCATCTCTTCAAAGAGGCCCCCTACCAAAGGGAACAGTTTGAGGCAGAAATTACCGGTTGAAGATTTCTGGTCAGTAAATCAGATTAGCCTTCTCTGATTTCAGAATGTATATTTGACGGGTAAACCTTACTCTAAATGCATGGACAGTTTCAGAATGACAGTTCTTTTCATGCAGTAACATCTGCACATTGCTTTGCTATTAGCCTGTTCAACGTTTGCCAGCAGCACAGCAGGGAAGTTCAAGCCTTTCTGGTGACGAATTTTTCACTCATAAAGCCAAGGCACACATTCAAGGGCTCTGGGGTGCTCTGACTGATTGGAAAGTCCATTACAGAGCTCTGTTGTTTTCTTCAGTGCAGAGTATGGGTTGGTTTGTGATAGCAGCACTGGCTGGCACTAGCAGAGCTGCACAGAGCAGAGAATTAATGGTGTTCTCCATCCAGTGAATGTCTGTTGCTATCAGAGGTGCTGATGTGTGATGCATCCACCTGTACTCCTACACCATACCAGTCTCACCTTCACCAGTCTCTCTTTGCAAGATTGGTTAATTTTCAAATTAAACCTCAGATTCTCCTTTGTGTTTTGGGCTGATTTTGCAGATGTGGAAATGAAGCAGAGCCTGACCAGACAGCTTCTTGCGATTGTGTAAGAAGCCTGGAACAGAAACAGAAGATGATTACAGTTTTGCTGAGTTGTCACTATGCTGTGATGCTTGTATTCCCATGTCTTAACCACATACTTCAGGAAGATGACTGTGCTTCAAAGTTAAAAACAGCAGTGGTTTTCCATTGCCTGTTGGCAGGTCACACTGCTTTCCTGTCTGTTGCTTAGTTCTTGAGTGTTTCTGTGTAGCCTTGCCTCTGGGGAAAGGAGTTGTACATCAGAGGTATGCTGAGCCTCCAGCCCCAGCCCTGACCTGAGAAGTCCTCACCTGAGGTTAGGGCTTTTGCTGCTCCTACAAATCAGGAGCTTCATCCACATCAGTGCCTGAGCACTGGCATCCTCTGGGGTGCCAAGCTGGTGTCCCTGGCAGCTTAATAACCATCTGGTTGACAAGATTAGTCTTATAACAGTGATAATACGCTGTCTGTAACTGAGGATATGCAGCTGTTAGAGCACCATCAAAAACAAAGCACATGGCTGTTTTTTATTAACTCTACCACTATGGTAACTCTGGTCTCTTTGGTCCCTACTATAACATCAAATCATACAATGCTGATTCATCATATGATCCACTTCATATAATCAACTGTCCATTTGTTTCCACACATGAGGAAAGAAAACAGGGGTTTACATTCTGCAATCCAACCCAATTTCCTTGGTAGGTATAGCTACATAATCTACATGTATGTACCCATATGCAGGTTAATAGCTTTTAGTGGCACTGAATTCCTAAAGTAAGAGCAGTTAAGACCAGAAATAAAGTTTAAAAATAGTTATCTTAAATATTATAGCACACATGCACACACAGAGGCCGCAAAGCAGACAAGATGAGGGAGTCTTTCCACAGACACATTCATTGCTACCATTGATGGCTTTGCAATACTGATTCCTATCAGAATTTGGCTTTGCAAATTCCTATCATCACATAGGAAGCTGATAAATTCTCAGCTCCTGCCTAGTACTGCATGTGGTTCACAGAATCACAGAATCATTAGGGTTGGTAAAAAAACCTCTGAGATCATCTAGTCCAACTTACGCTGTAACACCATCATGTCAAGCAGATCATGGCACTAAGTGCCAGGTCCAGTCTCTCCTTAAAGACCTCCAGGGATGGTGACTCCACCACCTCCCTGGGCAGCACATTCCAGTGTCTAATCACCCCTTCTGTGAAGAAATTCTTCCTAATGTCCAACCTGAATTTCCCCTGGTGCAGCTTAAGACTATGTACTCTTGTCCCACCACCAGTTGCCTGCGAGAAGAGACTGACCCCACCTGACTCCAACCTCCTTTCAGGGCGTTGTAGAGGGTAATAAGGTCTCCCCTGAGCCTTCTCTTCTCCAGACTAAACAACCTCAGCTCCCTCAGCCTCTCCTCACAGCACTTGTGTTCCAGACGCTTCACCAGCTCTGTTGCCCTTCTCTGGACTTGCTCCAGCACCTCAATGTCCTTCTTGCAGTGAGGGGCCCAGAACTGGACACAGTACTCAAGGCATAACCTCACAAGTGCCCAGTACAGGGGGAAGATCACTTCCCTGGTCCTGCTGGCCACACTATTTCTGATACAGGCCAGGATGCTATTTGCCTTCTCGTCCACTTGGGCACACTGCCGGCTCATGTTCAGCCGCTGTCACCAGCACCCCCAGGCCCTTTTGCACTGGTTCTCTTTCTAACTCTGCCCCCTAACTCTGCCTGTAGCACCTGATGCTGTAGGTTCGTAGCGACTGATGCTGGAGAAGGCATTTCGGAAACACCGGGGAAGGCCTCAGCTCCTTCTGGGAAAGCACAGCCATCCAGCTGTCCTTTGGACAAACACAGCTTCTCCATGCAGGTGGTGGGCAGTGTAGCTGCTGGGGGATGCACCAAAGCAGTTTGAACCCGGGGCTGGTGCACTGCAGTGTTAAACTTCAATTTGATGGCAAATGTTTTAAGATCCAGATATTTAAATGCCTTAATTTGGTGAATTTATTAAATTCCAGCTACTCAAACCCGGGTTTTGACAGGTATATGAGCAGGCGAGTAGATCATAGATTCACAGAATCATCAAGGTTGGAAGACACCTTGAATCACAGAATCAATCGGGTTGGCAGAGACCTCAAGGATCATCAAGTCCAACCCTACCATCGCTAGCCCATGGCACTAAGTGCCACATCCAATCTCATCTTGAAAACCTCCAGGGATGGCGAATCCACGACCTTCCCGGGCAGCCCATTCCGATGTCTGATTACTCCTTCCATAAAAAAATCTCTTCTTAATATCCAACCTAAACCTCCCCTGAAAAACAAGTCCAACTATCCACCAGCTCTACCCCTGTAACCCTAAAACACTACACCCTCTCACACAGCGTCGGATCCAGACGCCTCCTAAACACCTCCAGAGCTGGTGATGCGACC
>NW_008690292.1:668-6034 GCF_000695815.1 Acanthisitta chloris | reverse complement strand
CACCAAGGAAAATGGAGCACAATGGAATGTGGAATGGAAGTACATGCACAGCATCCGATGCCTGAGGGAATTGGCTGTGCTGGAGATCATTTTCTCAGAAGATGAGAGATTTCCTATGAACCCAGATGGTGTCCAGTGCACGTCACAGATGTGGCTGAGATTCGTACGCCTTGGACCAGAGAGATACGGCCGTTACCTGGCAACACTGCAATGGAGGGAAGGCCAGGACAAGGTAGGCGCCTTGATCACCACACTTATCTACAAGCTAAGAATTTATGAGGATACTGTCACCGCCCTGTTTCGCACCCATAGCCCATCTGTAGAAACAAGGTTGGCTGAGCAAGTCCAGGGCTTGATTGAAGAGGGCCATCAGAAACTGAAAAACGAGTTTAAGGAGCTTAAGAAAGAAATCTACCACATCCCGCCAGAACCAAGAAGGATCTCTGCCATTAGGAGCGGGCGTTTCCCAGCCAGGGAGAGAGAATACACTCCACAAAGTAACCTCTGGTTTTTCCTTCAGGAGCACAAAGAAAACGTGAGTAAATGGGATGGAAAACCCACCTCCTCCTTAGCAGCCCGGGTGTGTGAACTGAAAAGAGGGACAACTATCACAAGAAGCTCATCTAGAGTCAACATGGCTCCAGTCTCTTGTGTACAGAACACCGAAAGTTATAGGAGGGATAGTATGACTGATCAACTTGAAGGGACCTCAAGAGCATACTTGCACAGGGGAGCAATATGCACCATGACCAGGAATAGAGGGGCCCTGCCTCTAGCAGGTAGAGGAAAGGGACAACTGGATCTACCGGACTGTGTGGATCTGATGGCCTGGCACGTCTGACCCACAAAAATATACGGCTTTGGTTGATACTGGTGCTGGTCTGACATCTCCGGGACCACTGTAACCCTACACCTACTTTCATCTCCACAAGGTTTGAACTATACAAGTTGAAAAAATGGGCTAACAACATCCTTTGCTACACCAGCTGACTATTAAGACCTTCACTGTAGTGCCCTAGTTCTTATAACATTTTTCTCCAGTGTCTTAAGAAGTCCACATGTACTTCCATTCCACAACTATGATACAACTAACATTTTCTTTCCAGAAGGATTTCACGGCCTAGAACAGAGGTTGAA
The DNA here is from genome assembly GCF_000695815.1 of Acanthisitta chloris. NCBI lineage: Eukaryota > Metazoa > Chordata > Aves > Passeriformes > Acanthisittidae > Acanthisitta > Acanthisitta chloris. Next base: position 4,897 of record NW_008690292.1, on the reverse strand, counting down.
TTCTCACTACAGCTATGTTTGGGAAGTGATGGGAAGTGGGAAGAAATTTATAGCTCCTATAGTTCATACAGTTTAACTTCTGATCTGCATTGTTTTGCTGTTCTTTTTGGGTCAATGAACACAAAATAATTGATTTCTTAAAATTTTGTTTGTTTATTTATTTAATTTGACCTATTCCATTTAGCTGTTAAAATAACAGCCTATTTTAGGAACACAGTGGAAATTCTGCAGGCAAAAAGACCTATGCACCATGGCAAATACTCTTTATACCACAACAATACTTCAGCATTTGAGTGGATTACAGCCAATTACATCTGATGTGCTAAAGAATAATTGCTTTAATTTATTTTTTTTTAAAGTACAAATACAGTCTCATAAACTTCAGTTGAATTCAGCTGTAGCCTTTATGGAGTTTACATTTTAGCAGTCAATATTTTATTTTAATTTTTTTTAGTGTTATTTACCTTATCAAACCAGACAGGTATTAAACTCCTGTAAAAAAATATTGTTCTTTGGAATGCTCTTTCCAATTAGGAGAATCCCTCATCCTTAGCAAATGAATTTCTTATCTGTATTGCTTTGCTTTCATGTTATCACAGCTAAGTGGCAAAACAGGACAATAATATTTAATGAGAAGTCACATGAGACCAAGAAAAAAATAGTAAAGAGAAAATGTAGCAAGCAGAGACAGTTTTTCAGCTGTTGTTTACAGAAGTGTAGTTCTCCTGAAGTTGTACCGAGCTGAAGTTTTTCTGAACTGAAATACAGTGATGAGACTTTACATCATTAGAAATGTCAGGTGGGTCCTTTTTTTCCTTTCCCCTCCTTTTTTATAGTCTTTCATTCTCATTACAAAAGCTTTTCTAATCCAAGCTGGAATTTTAGAAAAGGGTTTTCTTTGTGGAATTCAAGCTGGTTTTTTTCTTAAAAGAAAGCCTCATCTTTAGGTGCTTTTAAAATTCCTCCTCTGTGGGTTGATTGATATTTTTAATTTGAAAAATGAAGAGTTTTATAAGCATCATTAAAACCTCTATAAAGGTTGAAACTTAGTGCTGACCTACATAGAGCATTCTTTAATTGGCATCTTATTTCTGTATAGTAATAGAACTTAGACAATTACATGTCTAAGTTTATAATGGTCTGGAAAACTGTAACTTCCTACATTTCACTGATAGAATTCTTATCAGAACGTGTACTAAAGCATTTCAGGGAGCCTGATAGAGTGGGATTGACAAAGCACATAGATTATCTTGGAATGGATATCCTCTCAGAATTGAAAATCTGTTGGAGATTGGGGCACATCCACCTCACTTTCTTGCAGAAATTTTTTCCATACATGCTTCTATTCTGCATGGAATACTCATATTTTGTGTGTAAAAAGAACAAGGAAGCTGTATATGTCTTCTAACTGGACAAACTGAGGAGACCATCCAACATTTACTGAAATATGAGAACACTTCCCTTTCTTTTCATGAAATCTAGAATGATAGCAGGACTCCACGGAAAGCAATGCTAATAAGAGTTAACATGTCTTAATATCTCATGAAACACATTGTGATGTCAAGTATTTGAATGTTAAAATTGCAAAAAGACTAATTAAAGAAGAACTCTTCAAAGATGAGACGAGAGCTTGCAAGCTTAAAAACAGGGGCAGATAACTTCCTCACTGAAAAAACTGCACAACTCAAATTATTTGCCAGAGTCAGTGGATTAGTTCTTTGAATCACAAAATTGTTGTGGTTAGAAAGGAGATCATCAGATGGTTAGTTCAACTTTCCTGTTGAAACAGTGCCAGCAAGAGCTGATATGATATGTCAGCTGAGCTGATATGTCCAGTCAGGGTTTGACAGTCTCCAACAATGGAGTCTTCAAACTCTACAAGCTCCATATCTGATCTCCCTCAAAGTAGATTTCTTAGACTTTAGTTGAATTTCTTGTATTTAAGTAGAATTTCTTATGTTTCAGATTGTGCCCACAGTTTCTTGTCACTACCTTTGAATCTGTCTTCTTTACACCTACCAACACTATTAGGTATTTCATCATAGAATCATAGAATTTAGGGGTTGGAATGGACCTTAAAGATCATTCAGTCCCAACCCTCTGCCATGGGCAGGGACACCTCCTTACTAGATCAGGTTGCTCAAGGCCTCATCCAGCCTGGCCTTGAACACTGCCAGGGTCAGGGCAGACACCACATCCCTGGGCAACCTGTGCCAGTGTCTCACCATCGTCACAGGGAGAATCTTTTTTCTCACATCCAGCTTAGACTTTCCCTCCTTCAGTTTCATATATTGAAAGATTATATTGTGAGATGAACCAAGTCTCCACTTTGAGCTGCTGAAATTTTAGGCTGTTTTTGCTCAGGAATTTTGAAAAGAATGTGATTCCAAGTGAAATGAAACAGGAAAATGACAAAATCCTCTTGCAAACATAATTTTAGACCTCTAACTATGAGCACCGTGTTAAAAAAAATGCAGTACTTGTGATTTGTTAAATACAAATCCACACATAAGGAACACCTAAAATTTAAGTCAAGATGATTTACAGCTCCATCTTGCTTTTCTGTCTAAAGTATTGCTTCTTTCTTCAGTGTGTAGTAGTTCAATAATATTCTGCATTTTGCATTAATGTTAGAGTTTCAGAGTATTCAGAGGTCACAGGGAAATTTGGGAAAGTGTTAAATGATCTGGATAACAAAACTGGTATATTGTCCCACTGAATTCTGATCACATCATACAGAAAGAGTTGATTTATTTTCTTTCCATTGAAAATAAATATAAGTCCCTCCTTAGTTTAGAATGAGAATAGGTTCAAAGCCAGCGTAACCTGAAACAAGTCCTACAGCCTCTGAAAACGGGCAACACAGCAAAACTATCTGGAGTCTCTAATGTGCTCTCATGGTTGAATGAGAGTTTCTAAAGCTCCTAGGCTTGGCTCAATGAATTTGAAAACATTTTAAAATTTAAAATTTTCTAGAAGGTCAGTAAAAACAGACTAAGCCCCAGGTGTTTTCTCTCACAAATTTTCCTATAGTAACACCCATTATTTATCCCTATCAAGTCTATCAAATAAAACCTTATCTGTAATACTTATTTCTGTCAATAGGTATATATTTTTTTCCAATATAAATTATTTTGCTTCTTAGATGCAACATGATTTAGACCTAAATTAGATGCACTGTGCAAAGTGTTAACAAATATTCTGCAAAACAAAAGCAAACACTTGAAAATTTTAAGACTGCCCTTCTGAGATGCCTTACAACTTCTGGGGGTAAACATTTAAATTTCATTGAAGTATCTATTTTCAATGAATTCCATCCCAAACCATTCCATGATTCCATGATTTTAACAGTGCAGTAGTGACATTTAAGTGACTCAATGGCAGTTGTGGTTCCTTCTGTGATTAACTCCATCTCTTTTCCCCCCCAGACAACCTGGAGACCTGCAGAACCTTGTCCCAGGCACCAACTCCCCCTTCATGACCTTTCATTGGGAGGTGAAAACTGATATCAGTAAGATTGAGGAGTTCTTGGAAGAAAAACTGGCACCACCCAGGTACTTCATTCCTGGGCCCTCAGGGCCCTCCCTGGGGGTCTCTCACCAAGTCTGTTGAGGGGTCAGACCCTCACTGGGATGCATTTTTGTGTGGGAGGCTCAGGGGAGCTCACAGAGAGGGATTTTGGCTGGTGTGAAGTGGTGAAGCATGGCACTACAGTGGGGAGGCCCTGGGGTGGCCCCAAATCACTGGCTGTGCTCTCCTTCAACCTGAGAGGTTATCCCTGGGCCACCACAGTCTTCCCAAGGCACAGAATCCACCATCTGCAGACATCTGTCCTTGTTCCTTCACTTGGGATTGTTTGAGGTTTCCCTCAACTTTCCTTCCTGGAAGTGGAATCTCAGGGTGAACCCATTGGTCTCCACAGCTCCTGACAGGAGATCTCAGTAAGGTATGGGTTGGTCTCTTTGCCATGTCCCAAGGGAAAAGACAAGAGGAAATGGCCTCAAGCTGCCCCAGAGGAGGCTGAGATTAGATATTAGAACAGTTTTCCCTGCCAGAGTGTTCAGGCCTTGGGATGAGTTGCCCAGGGAGGTAGGTGGTGGAGCCACTGTCTCTGGAGTCTCCCAGAGGTGTCTGGATGTGATCCTTGGAGACATGGTTTGGGGGTGATTCTGGTGAGACTGGATGAGTTGAAGGTCCTGATGATTCTGAGAGGAAAAGACAGTGACAGC
>NW_008690292.1:0-302 GCF_000695815.1 Acanthisitta chloris | reverse complement strand
GGAATTGAGGGCACCATCAGCAAGTTTGCAGATGACACAAAGTTGGGGGGGAGTGTCTATCTGCTGGAAGGCAGGAGGGCTGTGCAGAAGGACCTGGATAGGCTGGAGAGATGGGCTGATTGCAACGGGATGAGGCTTAACAAGGCCAAGTGCTGCTCAGGCACTTTGGCCATAACAATCCCATGCAGCACTAGAGGCTGGGGACAGAGTGGCTGGAGAGCAGCCAGGCAGAAAGGGACCTGGGAGTTTGGATACATAGAAGGCTGAACATAAGGGAGCAGTGTGCTCAGGTGGCCAAGAAG
>NW_008690291.1:0-250 GCF_000695815.1 Acanthisitta chloris | reverse complement strand
ATGCATGGAAATCAAGCTTGGAAGTGTGTGCTGAAAACATGAGGGTCTTACTCCAACAAGCATCTTTTACACATTAGACTCCACAAATGGTCTCTTTGGTTTGATTGGGGACGTCTGCCCTTGCCTGGAGTCCCTGGAGAGCTGCCTGTACAGGTTATCCTGGTAGGCCTGCGCCACGGGCAGCGTCCTTGCCACCTTGACGTCGGGGTAGGAGGAGGCTTGGGTGACTCTCTCCAGGAGGTCTCCCCGG
>NW_008690290.1:15516-22700 GCF_000695815.1 Acanthisitta chloris | reverse complement strand
TATATATATGTATATATATATTTCTACATAGATATGGATATTTAGGACAATCCAAAACAGTTTTAAACCATCCCATCAGCTTTGAAAGCATCAGCACCAATGCTAAAACCATTAGTGATAAGCAAGGCTGAACACTCCAAAAAAATTCAAAGCTCTTCATTTCCAACTTTAAAGAAATCCTTATTGTATAGCAGAAATATTTCCTCAGCAAGTGTTTCCAAGATCCAAGATCCAGAGGATGCTTTTAGGACATCCAGCATTAACATAATTTTTTCGACTGGGGTTCTCACAGGACATCTGATGAAGTCTCTACCCTTAATTTTAATTGCCTAGGCTGCATTCTTAATTAACAACTGTACAAATGGATTTTCTGCCATGCCAAAAGAAATCTGAGTTCATTAGTTATAAAAACCTTTTAAAAATTGATGTAAATATGTGAATTCTTTAAAAGTTTGAACTCAATGTCCTCATTTATGTTGAGGAGCCTTTTATCTAGAGAATAATGAAGTCAATATAAATTAAGATAGTCTAAGTTTTACTTTTCCTTCTCTTTTTCCCCCCTCTTTTTTTTCAGTGAATGAGGGTGATGGGAGTCAAAGAGTGTGGGGGTTATGTCTTTATGTCATGATGTTTTTCCTTGAAGAATCAAATTCATTTAAATCCAAACTGGGAAGAAAATGAGAGTGGGAAATGCACTGACCCTTTTGGAGTGGGTTATACAAATATAAGTTCATCTATCTTTTATTAATTCTTCATATTGAAACACAATCATATCATCTCAAACCAATAAACTTAATGGAAATCTGTCAAACTCCAACTTTGGAGAGAAACTCTGGTCATCACTGAAAGAAATATCTATGCCTTATTGATTTTTAATTTAAAATCGGAGAGTTGGTAATTAAAATGCTTTTCCATAGCTTGTCAAGGCTTCAAATAACGAATGGGGAAGTCTGAGAGGTTTGTTTAACCTGACAAATTGCTAACCTTTCATTTTGCTGCCTCTCATCTGGCTGCACAGGACCTTCTCTCCTGCATGGCAGCTGGGAGGGATCACATTGCCTTTTCCGGTCGGGGCCACCAACCTGATCCTGCCTGTGGTTCTGCCAAAACCCACACGTGGTCTTAGAAACTATGGGAATGAAAGGCTGGGCCTGAGCTCCAATGTTCCTATGCTGTCAATTCAGCTGTAGGATTTCACTCTATCTTCCAGCCTATGTGTTTGATGTTGGGTTAAAGACAGTCAGGATCTGCCCTGGGAGCAGCTGTGGCCAAAGGATTTTGTGTCTTGGTTTGTGGCAAGGAAAAACGTAGAAGTTTATCAGAAAGGGCCTTGGCAGTGCTGGTGGCACAGCTCAGTGGGAGCCAACAGTGTGCACAGGTGGCCAAGGAGGCCAAGGGCACCTTGTCCTGGCTCCAGCAGAGTGTGGCAGCAGCACTAGGGCAGTGTCATCCCCCTGCACTGGGCACTGGGGAGGTCCCAGCTCAGTGCTGTGCTCAGCTTTGGGCACTCACTGCCCAAAGGCCATTGAGGCACTGAGCGAGTTCAGCCAAGGGCAACGAGGGCAGCAAAGGGCTAGAGCACATGAGCAAGGGCAAGTGTTCCAGGCCAGGTTGGACAAGTCTTGGACAGGTGTCCCTACCCATGGCAGAGGGTGGAATGAGGTGAGCTTTAACGTCCCTTCTAACCCGAATCAGTCGGGGCTGAGGGAGACACATAAACTGTATCACATTGCAGTGATTTGGGGTGATGTAAACTAAAATTCAGGACACTCTGCCACTCCTCAGCTCCTCTCCCTCAGCACCTGAAATGTCACATCCACTAAACCTTGTCCAATCTTGGATTTCTGGGTTCCTCATCTTGTATGCCACATCTTTTGACTTGAACTTTGGTTTATGCTTTGGTGATTGTACAGAATATTGGGCAATCAGCAAAATCTATACATTTTGGTGTTTGATTCAGGTTTTTCAATCTAAACAGAGCAATGTGAGACACAAGCCATGTCCCTGGCAAAGTGCAGTAAAATGCTTCACCCAGAGCACACTTCAGCCTACATTTATCTCATCTAACTTGTATTAAGTACCATAAAAGCAGAGATGCTGTATGGTCCCAGAAGGAGAAAACCCACTTTCCTGACACTCAAACATTGCTTTCAAAGAGCTATAAAAGGATTCATGTGCAAAATTCAGATGGATTCATAAACTCTCCATCCATGCACCAATTTCATATCATCCAACCCAACTCCTCCTCCAGTAACTGCTCTGTGAATGAAGCCGCAAAATATTTCCTAAGCAGATCTTTAGCCTCTTGCAGCCTACCAGGGTTTATGCCAACTCCATGGTCTACCCAGGAGTAAAAGAAAACATTTGTTCCCCAGAAAAATTCAGGGAAATGGACACAGTCCTGTCTAATTGAGAGTTTTATGAGATTGAACTCTGGAAATTGGTTTAATCTCATCCCTCTCCATCCAGTTTATGTGCACATTTGAACAATGACTTCATATCCTTTCCAAGCAGAGATTCTGGGATTCAATCTCATCCTTTGGCCAACACAAATCCCCAAGTGCCAAGAATTTCTAGTTTTGTTTTGCTTCATGTTTATCTTCTGCTTGTTCTATCACAGGATTCCTAGTCAAACCAGTCAGGCAGTGGAAAGACTCCAGTTTGCACCAGAAGAAGATGTGCAAATCCCTAAATCACTTTGAAAAATGGAGCAGTTTTGTTCTCTCTATCTTCCATGGCTCAGGTTCCAACTGAAAGGCTTAAATCTTTATCTACTGCAAAGAAATGACTTTACAGAGAAGTCCAATAACTGAACTCTGATCCAACTTCACCAGCAAACCAGGAGGAAGGTTGCTGGGAGTTCTGGACACCTTTCCACTTGTTAACTGAAAGTTCCTGCCCTGCTCTGTCTGAACCTCACAACTTCCCCAGCTGTGCAGGGAGTAGATGATATTTATCACACTTCTTAGCCAAATATTTGTTCACAAGGCAATTCTTTTTGTTTATGTCATTAACTGCAGCCACAAAAACATCTCTAATTTGTCTTCTAGAGGCTACTTTTCCAGCTGAACCAGATCCCTGAAGCTTTATGCTGACTTTGAAGCTATTATGTTGTATATAGTCCACTAAATATATAGTCCAGTGAAACCAAATCTCCTTTAATTTAGTCTGGTTTTTTTCCCTCCATGGCTATGTGGACATAGATTGCAAAGCCTCATTATGGAGCTTACGGATCAACTTGTAGAAACTTGTATTTTGGCCACTAGCTGGAATCAATCCCCTTCCTTCCAGCATGGTGTTGGGTCAGGAAGTTGAATGGTTTAAGATGGTGAAGAGCATTTTCCCATCAGACAATATGTCAGGTCTCTGCTAGAGGTTAAATATCCTTTGAAACTCATGTGATAATTGGTATTTTGATGCCAATTTTGTGATTGAGTCCTGTATGTTGCTCTGCCTGTGGAGTGTGAAGGGAAGGGAAAGGTGTTGGGAGTGCACAGGGTCTGAGAGCAACATGTACATATTAGCATGGCATTAAAGTCAAGATAAGCAGGATGGGGGATATGAATGCTACAACACATCTGGGAGATAAATACAGCTTGGACAGATTCAGTTTGGCTTATTTGAAGATGCTGCTCATTTATCCTGGTGCCTTTAACAGAGCTCAAAAACTTTGTTTTTCCTCACCAAAACCATTCCAGGCCCAATAGGAACCAACAGTCATAGAATCATAGAATGTTAAGGAGTTGGAATGGACATTAAAGATCATCTAGTTCCACCCCCTGCCCTGGGCAGGGACACCTCCCACCAGAGCAGGTTGCTCAAGGCTCATTCAACCTGGCTGTGAACACTGTCAGGGTTGGGGCAGCCACAGCCTCCCTAGGCAACCTGGGACAGTGTCTCATCACCCTCACAGGGAAAACTTCTGCCTAATATCTCATCTAACTTTTCCTCTTTTAATTTCTCCCCATTCCTCCTTGTCCTGTCCCTGCAGTTCTTAACACAGAGTCCCTCTGCAGCTTCCCTGGAGCCCCTTCAGCTCCTGCAGGTTGCTCTGAGGTCTCCACACAAGCTTCTCTTTTCCAGGCTGAACAGCCCTAACTCTCTCAGTCCCTCCATTTGTCTTCTTAAACCTCTGGTACTATTTTGATATCTCCTACACATCTGCTCTTTTTAGACAAATTTTTTCCCCACATCTGTAACTGAAACCAAGACAGAGGACCCAAACCAGGTGATATGATAGCACCAATGGTTGAATTTGCTGGACCAAAGCTTTTACTTTGATGGATTCATGTTGCCTGAACTGGGACTGGAGAAGAGATTGTCAGGCTGGGAAAGACCACACAGTGGAACAGTCACCAGCAGAGATGCTGTGGTGCTGGTGGCTGTGGGGCTGTTTTGGACTCCCCCTCCATGCTGACTGCAGCAGATCCACTAGGTGGTAATGACTTCTGGTGCACATGACTAATCCCAGTAATAGTTGAACCAATAACCCTGAGGTGAACAACTTTGCAGCCTCTTAACATTTTCTCAGCCTGCCTGGTTAGATATTTTAGTTCCCAGCCCCTCACCCCCTCCTGGCTATAAATAGTGCTCTGTTTTTAAGATTTTGCTTATTTTGCACAATGTATCTTGTCTGGAATACAATTTCTATCCGATCACAACTGTCCCATTAAGCCAACACGCATTTTTCCTTAGGTAATTAAGGTACATGCCAGATTTGACAAGAGATATGCAGTGCAGTTACAGGACAGATCTTCATGTAATTAACTCTATTGGGTTCTAGAAATCATAAATATAGAAACTCAGTGCTTAGACATCTGCAAAGGACGTGGGAGTTGTTTTTCTCACTATTACTTTAACAAAAAAATTGCAATAGAAGCAAAATTATTCATCAATGTAGGTTGAAATTATAGTTTTGCCCATAAGTGCCGACAAATATTAATTGACCAATGTTTCTCCACATGTTTCTTACCCTAAAAACATCCCTGAAATGGTGTAAGAAACCCGTAATTACTGGTGGAGTGAGCAGTTGTCTCCGAATAAGCAATACTTCTCTTCTTTAGCTCCTTTATTTCATGACTCAAATTGGCACCAGAGCCAAGAGGCTCAAGAGAGTCAGGAGAGCACAACTATGAGAGGCTTTTAATTTATTGATGGCTCTTGCCCTACTGTACAGTCAGTGCTGCTATTTGAGTGTAATGGATGAAACAGATGTTTGACACTGCAGCACCTCTTCATAACTTCACTCTTCAAAAACAGTTTTACAAGTGCTCACTCGCCTTGGTTCCCATTCAGCACAGGAAACTGAGGTCATGCTGAAACATGAGGCCCGGGCAGGAGCTTGAACTCATGTGCACTGCAGCTGGGCCCATGTCTTCTGAGCACGTTAGCAATTCATGGAGCAGCCATAATTTTCAAGTGCTGGACAAAGAAAGAAAAGTGTTGACACCCTTATTGTAACATCTGCAAAGGGGGAAACGTGGGCCCATTGCTAAACACACCGAGGACGGCGGTTTCTTTCGGCTTCATTTTGTTCATCATCAATGAGATCATTTTTAATGTGAACAATTCCTTCAGGTTTCAGTATTTCAGGTTTTCAACACTGAAAAGTTACTTTCTGGGCTGGAGGGTTTTTTAGTATTGCTTAGAACTAATTGAACTAAAAAGCAAATGGCTTTTCTGATATTCTGAGCTTTAGTTTCTCCTAGGTGATTATTTTAACACATTCTCATCGCTGAATCTGGCAACAATCTTCCCAGGCAGTGTATCATAGTGTCATAGTATCATAGAATGTTAAGGGGTTGAAATAGACCTTAGAAATCATCTAGCCCCAACCCTCTACCATGGGACACCTCCCACCAGCCCAGGTGGCTCCAAGCCCCATCCAACCTGGCCTGGAACACTCCCAGGGATGGAGCAGCCACAGCTGCTCTGGGCAACCTGTGCCAGTGCCTCAGCACCTCACAGGGAGGAATTCCTTCCCAATATCTAATCCAAACCTCCTCTCTGTCAGTGTGAAGCCATTCCCCTTTTCCTGGTTCTTTTCATCTTTCCTGTAGACTCTTGTCAGGTACTGGAAGGCCATAATTAAGTCACTCTGAAACCTTGTCTTCTCCAGTCTGAACAATCCCAATTCTGCTAGCCCTTCCTCATAGGAAGTTGGGAAAGACCTCTAAGATCATCAAGTCCAACCTTTGACCGAATACCACCATGTCCATTAAAACCATAGTGTGAACTATTGGTGCTTGGTAGAACCAAGAGCTGTTTGACCTCAGCCATGAAGTAGGGACAGCCACCCATGGGCCATAGGGCAGAGGTTGGCTAGAGACTGTTTGCATTAGTCTTCACACAAAGCAGAGGAAAAAGCTACAGAAGTTTCCCTCTGCCAGCTTGACCTGATCTGATTGAAGATGTCCTGCTTTTTGCAGGAGGATTGGACTAGCCAACCCTTAAAGTCCCTTCCAACTCAAACCATTCTATAACCAGTTGGTACATCCTCTGCCATTCCTGGTTCTATATGGTACCCACCACATCTCTGCTTCCCAAGCATCCTGACATGCATGGAAATGCCTTTGCTGTGTTTTTCAGTGCTGGTCCAAGCTTTTTTCCCAGCATACACTCACACTGAACCCAACCATGTGGCCAGAGCAATCCTTACATCCAACCAGTCTATGCAAGAGGGGAAAAGTCACATGTGTGGTTTACAGCTCTGTTTTCTCAACCTTTAGCAGATATTTGCTTGTTCTGTGTCTAACCACAGTCTCTGATTCTAGCATGAGTTGTGTGATGAAGGACAACCAGAGCATTTTTCTTCTTGCTCTCCCTTGTCCCTTTCAATTGACAACCCATCCCGTCACTGGCATGAAGACAACACCAAATGCAGTCGATGGAAAGATTCCTTCATGTCTGAGGGTTTTTCCAGGGGGCTCATGCCAGTTTGCAGCCACAGTGGCAGTTTGCTTAAGACATCTCTGGAGATGGCATCCAAAGGACAAACCCTACCAACCCTCACAGTTCCATTTGGTGGCCTTGCTCCTCTGGAGCTGGAAAATGCATGCTAGGAACAGTTTCATAATTAAGGACAAGCCTGCATAGTTTGGTTTGTTGACAGTCTTGCAAAAGCAAACCAAATCACTCCTTCCCAAACTTTGCTAGGAGCCCATAGTTTTGTTCCTATGGGAAAA
>NW_008690290.1:11026-15490 GCF_000695815.1 Acanthisitta chloris | reverse complement strand
GAAAATTCAAGCTGACAGCCCAAAATTAAGATCACTTTTCTAATGCTGAGATGGAGAGAAGTTTAACTATTCTGGCTTGGCTCAGACCACTTGGGCTGTGGGCTGTGTCTGCAGAAGACATGAGCATGCCTGGTGTGACACCCAGGTCTGGCCAGGGGTGACCACAGGGTCCCTCTTTCCCAGGCACAGGCAGAGCAAACATCATTGCAAGCAGAAATCCCCCCCAAAAGCAGCATTTTATCATGTTTGTGGAAAAAAACCCAAACCCATGGAGTGACTGATAAGCCCATTTGGAAGGGCACTCAGTAAGTCTGTACCCAGCCAAGTGACCACAGGAGGCAGAAGATGACCTTTCACTGAGCTTTTAAAGAATATTTTGAAATAGTCATTGACAACAGTTTTTTGAAGAAAATTGAGGCAACACCTTTCTAACCTCGAAAATTCTGTTGGAGGAGGGAAGGTCCCATGAAAACTGTTGCTAATAGAATCACAGAATAATCAGAGTTGGAAGAGACCCACAAGGATCATTGAGTCCAACTCCAGGGCCTGCACAGGACATCCCCAAAAATCACACCATGTGCCTGAGAGTGTTGTCCAAACACTCCTTGAGCTCTGTCAGACTTGGGGCTGTGACAGCTTCCCTGGGGAGCTGTTCAGTGCCCAAACACCCTCTGGGAAGCTGTAGATATTGGAGTTGGAGTCTGAAGCAGCTTCTGGAGACACCAGGCTGTAACATCATTTCTCCTCTCTCCCTCTGCTCACCAGCCCTGGCCTGAACCAGGAGGATCTGGTTTAGGGGTTACAGCAGTGATAGATTCATGGTTGGACTTGATGATTTTAGAGGTCTCCTCCAACCTTGAAGGTTCTATGATTCTAAGTCTATTTGTGCTTTATTATCTTTGTTTAAGCCTTAACCCAGATGTGAAATAAGAGTTTTGTGCTCATTTTAGAAGGTTTCCAATTAGCAAAGAGAACAATGTCAGCCTCTAGGTATAGACTAGGGGTGTGAAATCTAGTCCTGCCAGGAAAGTGCTGCCTTTGCCTTAGCATTGCAAGTCATGCTCTCAACTTCATTTGAACACATAAAATCTGCTAAAAGTTTAGCTGCATCACTGTGTAAAGAAGAGTTGGGTGAAGTAGACACTTTTAAATACAGCAAGTAATAAGATGTTGCATCAATTCCCAAGAATCTCATTTTGGGCTGAGCACAACAGAATGTTTCACATGGATATTCCCAGGTTTGTTTTTTTTATTCCTCTTCTTTTTGTCTCCTGCTTTAATCTCCTTAACCAGCTGATGGTTGGCATGATGGGAGCTGTGAGGAAGGAGGTGCATCCATAGACATTTCCAATAGCACCGGAGAAGGGATGTGAGGTGCTTGTGACCTGCTGGTGCATCTCATCTCCACTGGTGCAGCTGCATCCAGCTGTGGGAGACAGCTCAGAGCTGCTGCACGTGGGATGGGACACTTGTTTGCAGAAGAACCACAAAGATATATACATTTCAAAGAACTATAAACCAGAATTTATATAACAGTATATAAATAAAATAAGGACAATTGTAAAACAAGTTGGGAAAAGAAAAGGCAAAGAAAACTCCTTTACGAATTAATTTGATCCAAATTTATTTCCTTTCCATTTAACTTGGTTGAGAAATGTCCCTGTGGACTTCCTCAGAAAATCAATCTCTCTGTTTTAAGTTCTAAATGGGGTTTTAGTTAGCTAGCCCTGACACTCAAAACTCTGTGAGAAATCCAACTTCATGTCAAGGCAGTTCAGCTATTGCTCAGGGCCATTCCTGCAGGTCCAAGAGCAAAGCTGCAGGCACTATTGCTTCCTTCCAGACCAGCTGGGTTTGAGTCAGGTGATGTTGCCTGAAGCTGCTCCTTGGACAACCCTTTCTGCAGTTGGGTGTCTTTAGGCATAAAACCCCCTAAAATTTAGGATCATGCCCTTCATTGTGTAGCTTCAGCTTGATGGTCTTGAAGGTCCCTTCCAACCCAAACCATTCTCTGATTCTATGATAATCCCAGGAGACATATTAAGGAAAAAGACCAACCCAAACATTCCCTGACATTAATGTTTTTATACTTAATCTAATGTTAATTTTTAGTTCTTACAAACATTAGCAATGGTAACTCAGAGCTGTTACTCTCTTTTAAAGCATCAACTAAATATCACTATAAAAATTGGTCAGCCAATCCAATTGAGCTATTTTTGCTTGTATATTATTGAGCAATGTATCTCCTACACTGCATTTGACTTAGTAGTTAATATAGTACAGTACTAAAAACATAAGAGATGTTCAAACTACAACTCTCTGGCACTGCAGAAGAAATGTTTGGCACACCAAGAGCAACTTTCAGTGCAGTTTGCTGAATTTGCCCACCTGGTAGAATTTTTTTGGCAGATTTTACATGATATCCTTGTTCCTCCCCTGTGAATTTCCAGAGGCTGGAAAACTGCCCTTCTAAAGAGAGAAATCTCAGCATCTCTAATGAGGGGCCAATTCCCAACCCCTCAGCACCTTCAGATGCGGTTTGGCAGAGATCTGCCCTGCTGGGATTTGTATTGATGGAGTTTTCCTGGCAGTAGGCAGAGGCTGCAATTCCATTTATTCCAATTTCCTTTTCAGAATACAGATAATTTTGGCCTCCTCATGTGCTTCTGCCCATGAGCAACAAGCCCTGAGGTAACAGTGCCTGTCCACCTCCCCCAGTCACCTTCTACATATCTGCAGAGAGCAAAGAGAGTCAACAAACTGTCACTCAAAGCACAGAGAGGGGGGAAAAAAGACATTCCCTGTGCTGGCCTGGCTTGCAGATTAAAGGTAGGCTGGGAATGAGGACCTACCAGAGAACAATTGATTAGTGGAGTTTTCTCTGTCTGATTTACCTAGCAGAAATTTCCCAGGGTAGGAAGGTGTGTTCTACATGATCATGAAGTGTTGCCCTTTTTTAGAGTAATGAGTTGGACTTTATGGAGTCTCGAGGCCTTAGGTGGTGCAGATGCTAAGGATGAGCTCAACTGTTCTTCTCCATGGGAGCTCATCCAAGGAAATAGGTGGAGCTAGACCTCACAGAACACTGAGAACTTGTGTTCTCTGCAATTCAGTAACAGTTTATAATATTTGTAAGGAAAAGTACAGGAAACAACTCAGTTAAATCCATTTCTGCATAAGAAAAAAGCCTTTTGCATTAAAATCTGGTGTTACTCATTTTGCACACAGAAATGCATCTTTTTCTGTACGTATTCAAGAGTGGACTTGATGATCTTAGAGGTCTCTTCCAGTCTTGGTGATTCTATGATTCAACAGGATCCACACAAATTGAAGAGAATTTAGGAAGTCTTTTAGTGACTAAACACAATGTAAATTCCAAATCTTTTGAGACTTTTCCCTGAGTTCCTCTGACAAAGTTTTCTGTAAATCCATAGAAATAAACCCATTACAATGTTAATATAAGCAATACAATCAAAGAGAAAGCTGCTGGAGACTGGGTGAAAAGGAAATCATATTAAAAAAATATTTCTTAAAACAAAATCCTGGAGATTTCCATAATTTTCCTTTTAAAATGTCAGTCCAGTCCTTTGGGTTGGTTCAGTTAAACCCAGAGCAATTCTCCATAATGAAAGGAAAGAATGAGTATAAACATGTTTCAGTATGGATTCCTGACTCCCTTCTCTTTGACCCCACCTGGAATACTGCACACAGTTCTGGTGTCCCCAGTGTAAGAAGGACATGGAACTGTTGGAGCAAGTCCAGAGGAGGCGACAAAGTTGCTCAGAGCACTGGAGCATCTCCCCTGTGAGGACAGGCTGAGGGAGTTGGGGCTGTTCAGCCTGGAGAAGAGAAGGTTGTGTGGAGACCTCAGAGCAACTTTTCAATATCTGAAGGGGCTACAACGAGCCAGAGAGGGACTCTGTGTTAGGGACTGCAGGGACAGGACAAGGGGCAATGGGTTCAAACTGAAGGAGGGAAAGTCTAGGTTGGATGTGAGAAAGAAGTTTTTCCCTGTGAGGGTGGTGAGACACTGGCCCAGATTGCCCAGGGAGGCTGTGGCTGCCCCAACCCTGGTGATGTTCAAGGCCAGGCTGGATACAGCCTTGAGCAACCTGCTCTGGAGGTGCCCCTGCCCAGGGCAGGGGGTGGGGCTGGATGAGCTTTAAGGTCCCTTTCAACCCAAACCATTCTATGGAGACCCAACCTCCTGAAAGTGTCATGTGGAAGGACCCAACTGACATCTCAATGGCAGCACATTTGCCTTCCATGGCTTTATTCCACCACAGGTTCCATTGCTGCAGCAAGTTTCACATGTAGCTGAATAAACTCTGGTCCTCTCCTCACACCTTGTTTAGTTTGGACTTGACCCATTCTCCAGTTTTAGTATCAAATGAGAACATAATTCACATATTAGCATTTCCAAACCTGTCCAGCTGCAGAATGAGTAAACAGTGCAGTGAGTAA
>NW_008690290.1:0-10996 GCF_000695815.1 Acanthisitta chloris | reverse complement strand
GAGAGAAGAAAAAAAAGCCTCATGAATTTGTGGTGTGCTAAAGCAGAAAAATATGCTTTTCACTTAAAGCATCTCAAATTCTCTTTTTATCTGTGTTTTTGAGGTGACAGGGAAAAATCTATCGTTTAGCTGACCTAATCTCCAATGAATTAATATACTTTCTCATATAGAAGTGTTTGGGGAAACTTGAAATTGTAGCATAACCTATTGATTACATTACTTGAATTAAGTTGGAGAAACCCTCCAGCTGTTTGCTGTCAAGATTTAAACCTACTGTCTATTTTCAGTTGTGCACTTAATACACATTTCACCTGGTGACTCAATAACATTTTAATATAAAGGACCTGATCATGGAACATATGTTCAGTGTTCATGTGAGGCTTTAATAGCGACAGTAGGGCTAACAATTAACAGTTCTGTTTGTGCTGGGGGTGCAGGGGCCGAGCTGAAAGTTTTTCCTGGGCTGCTTCCAAAAAATCTTTGTTCCTGGTGCCTTGACCTTTGAGGAGTTTGGAATCAATGAGCCACGTTGCCTTCCATAAGGGTGTCAAGTGCAGAAGAAAAACCTGCATCACATCATTTTTCACCGCAGCCAGATGAGGTCTGAGTGAAGGAACAAGGAACAGGAAAGCAAGAACATCTGAAAAATTGACTCTGCAAGCTGGAATGTGATTCTGCAATAAGGGGCAACTCTCCTTTTCTTTTTTTTTCTTTTTTTTTTTTTTTTTTGCCAGAGTAGGCAGGTTGTAGACAGATCTGGGGCTCAGCCTCCCACCCCTGGGGCCCCGGTGTCAGGGAGCAGTGATGGAGCACCACTCATTTCTGCAACATCTGTAACGCATAGAGCAACGTATTAATAGCTCAATATGCCAATCTGCCACTGTGCATTTTGACCTAGCAAGGACCAGAAGCATGGAAGGTCTGTAAGGCAGATGTGGGAACAGCAGCCACGGTGGAAATGAAAGGCAGACACCGAGTTGAGCACAGCACTGAGGAGCAGTAGTTCTTCTGGAAGAGGCTAATGCTTCCAGCTCAGTTAGGAGGTTAATAGAGCTAATCTTCTGTATCACTATTATTTATAACATGTTGTTGGACTTAATGTTTATGAAGCTCAAGCTGGATAGTGCACATCCAATTATGTTTTCTTACAGCCACGGAGGGTTTTATGAAAAGGAATATTGAGTGAATGCTTTATTGCTGAAAAATATTGTGTTGGTTAGAAGGGAAGTTAATCCAATAGGAGGGAAAAACAGTAACAAAGGCTACAGCAAATACGAGATGCTTTAAATTCATTGCATGACATTCTCACCCTAATTATTAGCCCACACTGGGAATAAAAGCAGCACCCTCATCTTCAGGTTATTATTTTTCCCCCCCTTTCCTCATTTTTATTGCACATTTACATAAGACTTGCATGCCTTGTACTTCTTCCAGGCTGCCTTATAAGGTTGATTTTAACCCTTTGCTTCTCCTCACACAGTCATGCAGGAGGACTAATTTACACCCCTGGAGGCAGTGGAAAGCAGGTGACAGCAGTGCAGATGCCTGGGCTGGAGGTGGCCAAGCCAGGTTGGGTGCAGAGGTGGCTGCAGCTTGAGCAAGAGCTCAGTGGCTCAGATGCTGATCCAGCCCCCATGCCCCTTGGGTCTGGAAAGCTGGAATGGAAAATCTTCAAGGAAATCACATTTTTTTGTAAGATTTCCAGTATTTCCTGCTTCTAATTGGACGGGAAATATTGCAAGAGCAAATCTTTCTCATGGTATGGAGGACCAAACCCACACCTGGCAGCAGAAACGTCCAGTGGATGGTTGAGTAAGGTTAAAAAAAAAGGCTGTAAGAAATGCCCTGGCTCTCATGAAAGACCATTGTTAGGGAAAGCAGGAAGAATGAAGTGAGGTTTTTGTGGTTTGGACTTTGTGCTTAATATAAGGAGAGTTAAAGAAAGTCTGAGTGAAGGAAAAAGAGGGAAGGAAGGAAGATTAGGCAGTTCATAAAGGAGATTTATGCTAGTGCTGGTAGGTAGACAAATTGCACTGCTAAATGGGGTATGGACTTCTTTTATGTGGACAAGAGAATTTATCAATTCTCTTTAACTGAAACTGCACCATAACCATGTCATCAGGGCCTTGGCTGGAGGAGACACCCATCTCCTGGAGAAAGAGATCTGCCGTCCTGGCTGGTGGCAGAGCTTGGGGCAGGTTTGGGATGGTCCAATCATCTGCATATATTTCCAACAAACATTTCTGCTGTGCAAAGGGGATTTTATGCTGCAGTTTTGAGCAAGGCTTGGGATGTATTTCAGTCTGTATCATGAGTCAAAGGTGCACGTGGGCTGCTCTAGAATTCCACTTCTCAATGAGTAGCTCAGGAGGACAGGAGGGCTGAGTGAGGCTGGCTGAGAGGGGAGCTCAGGAGCCTGAGATATTGGTTGATGATGAAAGTTCTCTGCTCTGTCATCACTGTCAAGCAGACTGTGCAGAAAGACACAACCACATGAAGCATGGGCAGGTAGTTGGTGTCTGCCCCACATCCCACTGGCCTCAGGAGCATTTCTTCCTAGCATCTGTGTAGCCAGTGGCTGATGAATTCCCTTGGAAGCACTCATGAGTTGAGCTTGTGCTACGTATGTTCCTGGTTAGATGTGAATTGCTGAAAACACATGGATCGTCCTGAAGTTCTGCGTGCAGTTATTGGCTTCAGTTTAGCTCCTCGTGTTACAGACGATGAGACCTGATGAACTGCTACAAATGTGTTATCTGCCTGATGTTGAGAGAGCTCCTGCTCCAGAGTGGGATTTGCTGGAGCAAGTCCAATCTAGGACAGGAGCTACAAGAGGAGCATTTTCCTCCACTGGTCACATCACTGTGGCTTCACATCTAAGACAGGTGTAGCTACAGGTCCAAGGTCTCAACGAACAATCAGAGCAGAACTGTCTACAGCCAGGAATAAATAATAGTCTGTGGTTGCGATTTCATTTATCATTTATGCACTTGAATTTATACTCACCTAAATCCTATACATATGTCCTTAAATGCCTGCAGGAATCTCAGGTTTCTCCTCTTCCATTTGGGGTGCCATACGAAGCCTGGTTTCTATTAAACAAAACAAAAAGTATTCAGGAAAAAATGCATTATTTCTCCATCCCTGAGCCATTTGGTGTTTCAGAACATCATTAGAGAAATGTGTGTTGTGCAAAGCCAAAATTATCTCTCTCTCCAAACCTCTCCTTCTTCTCCAGTTGTATGTTAAGAGGTTGGAATGGAGCTTAGAGATCATCCAACACTTTGAACACTGCCAGGGTTGGGGCAGCCACAGCCTCCCTGGGCAACCTGTGCCAGTATCTCACCACCCTCACAGCAAAAACGTCTGCCTAATATCCAACCTAAATGTCCCTCTTTCAATTTCTCCCCATTCCTCCTTGTCCTGTCACTGCAGTTCCTAACACAACCTTGTGAATGTACAGAAGCTGGCTAAGGACAACCAGTTAGAAATATGAATATTATGCTTAATTGGGTCATAAAATTCCATGTATTTTCTTCAGATAAGGCTGGGGTCAGGGTCCAAAAAGGTGGGAAGCTCTCCAGCTTGCTTTGTGGCTGGACATTGGGGCATTTAGTTGACTTTATTGAAGGAATTCTTTACCCTCACAATGGCAAGATCTGTATTTGCATTTTGTTGCTGTGAAAATACTTACTTTGAAGCAGATGCACTTGAAATGACCATAGCTAAGATGAAAATTGTGAGTAAGGTCTGGAACAAAAAGGTGAATTTAGTAATTTATCTTCTTGGGCCTAGAGAATCTGCTGAAATTGAGTTGCAATTTGTAGGAGATAAGACTTGATTTGTCTCAGACTTCTGGAAGAGATTGTCCAAAGAAAGTGTGGCTCCCCCATCCCTGGAAGTGTTCAAGGACAGTTTGGATAGGGCTTGGAGCAACCTGGTCTAGTGGAAGGTGTCCCTGCCCATGGCAGGGCGTGGGATGAGATGTTTTTAAGGTACTCCCAACCCAAACCAGTCTGGGATTCTGTAGTTCTGTTTAATGTTAAACTTGTGATCAAGCTTAGAAAAAGAAGTGAAGCAAAGCTCATATTATTACCATATTTGCTGTAATAGAAAAGTGAATTTTGAGCTTGTATTGGGATGAGTTTGAAAAGTTTATTTAATTTAGTGTTAATCGTGGAAGATCTGAAGAAAAGGATTCGAAAAAGGAAAATAAAAAGGCTCAGAGACATATTCCTATTGCTATACTCATACAGGTCAAGAGTCAAAGAAAAACAATACAGTTGGACTACCAAACTCTTGGGCATTTCATCCATCCTGACAGAGTTTGGTCTGCAGATAATAACACTTAGTAAAACAAACAGTGAAAGATCTGGGGTATCCATGGGTATTCCCAGGCATTTAAAGATAAACTGGATATTCTACAGAGGAGACTGGACTAGGAATAGCCTTAAACTACTTGTTAAGGTGGAGGACAAATATATTTGAAGTTACTAAGATTGGAATTAGGACTATTTAGCACTGCCCCTTATTGCTTCCTCTCACAGCACTCAGAAAAACGAGACCTTATTAACACAGAACTCAAACTTCGCACTGATTCTGAACTCTTCCCATTTTCAGATGCTCAGTGGAGCTAACACTGCAGGGAAATGTTGTTGCACTTTAGGATTATCCAAAGGTCAAATATTCAGAATAAGCTAATAGGAAAACAGAGGATTCAGTTGAATGGAATAGCATTTAAGAGGAGAGGAAAACTATTTGAACCTGGAAGACTTCATCATCAAATAAATTTAAAAAAATCATTCAAAATTGAGGGAAATTCCAAAAGCTGAGTCTGAGCTCTTTCAGAGCACTCTGTGTGGGCAGCACACTGGGGCAGAAGGTATCAGGAGGTCCAGTGGGCTCCCTTCAGCCTCAGAAACTCTCCTCTCTGCTTTCTGGAATAAATCTGCTTGTCCATGAGTAAGCACAACTTGTAGCACTTGATTTGTTATTCTGACTCCTCCTAAATCAGCCTCACTTTTGTGACTTTTGGTTCTTTCCATGGAGACTCTCTTTGTCTGAACTTTGGGAATGCAGCAAAACAAAAGAGGATTCAGAATGATTTTTTGCTTTGTCGGGAGATCCATCACATTCCAGACACTGCTCCAGCTCCTGGCAGCCAGGCCATGGAGAACACGAGCCATTAACCACCAGCAATGCCTCTTCTGTTGGCTATTAAGCAATATGATCTTGCATCCACTGCTTCCAAGAGCAGGGGAAAACACTCAGGTGTTCCAGAAAACAAATAATGAATCCAAACTGGTAAATGCTGAGTTTTGAGCTGTGAAACTCATGGGCCACTTTGGAAAGTCAATGGCAACTGGAGATCCTGTAAGGAACGGGTAAATGAGTAAAGAGTAAATGAGTTCCCTTCAAATCCACTATAAGGTGTGCATGAAATTCAGTTGTCTGAGCATTGCTAAGTGAAGGCATTTGGACTTAGTGGAGTTTTAGCATTTTATGTATCAAGAAATGATGAAGGAACTCGAGTGCATAAATTCAGGGGAACATTTGCCATTCCTCTACATTCTGGCCCTGCACAGGACATCCCTGAGAATCACACCCTGTGCCTGAGCATTGACCAAATGCCTCTTGAGCTGTGTCAGGTTTGGGGCTGTGACAACTTCCTTATTGACAATAGCAATACAGGAGACCTCGCAGTAAACTTCCAGGAGCTGAAGGGGCTCCAGGGAAGCTGCAGAGGGATCTGTGTTAGGAGCTGCAGGGACAGGACAAGGAGTGATGGGGATAAATGGAAGGAGGGGAAATTTAGGTTAGATATTAGGCAGAAGTTTTTCCCTGTGAGGGTGGTGAGACACTGGCCCAGGTTGCCCAGGGAGGCTCTGGCTGCCCCAACCCTGGCAGTGTTCACAGACAGGTTGGATGAGCCTTGAGCTTTGGTGGGAGGTGTCCCTGCCCAGGGCAGGGGTTGGGACTGGATGATCTCTAAGCTCCATTCCAACCCCTAAAATTCTATGATTCTATGAAACTTTAAAGAAGATGAGCTTGATTTCCACTCATTTTGATCAGCATTATCAGCCGAGCTGTAAAACATCTCCATTCCCTCCTCTCAACCATCGCTTTGTGAGCTGCAAACATATTGCAAAGAGGTGGCAGATATTTCCAGTCATCCATCCCTGAATGGCTGTCTGGGCAGGCCCTCAGGGGCCCAGAGCCTGTGGGGTGAGCAGGCAGCGTGGCCCAACCATCCTTACCTCCCACCACATTCCTCCGCTCTACCGGAGGTGTCCGGGCAGGGGGTCCCTGCTGGGGTTACCCTGGGCCACTCTCCCTGCTGCAAACAGGAACCTCGAGCAATGCTAAACAAATCAGGCTGCCAAGAGGGGTTTTTTTTTTCCTTTTTTTTTTTTTTGTTCCTAACTTTCCCATAAAAAAGCTTCAGGTAAATGTAGCATGACGAGCCAATTTAAGCCAATTTCAAAGTTATTTGAGTAATTGGTTATTAAGATAACACTCTCAAATTTCAATTCAGCAATTATCCTCTTAAAGATACAGAATGGAAGTATAGGAGGAAGAGTGTATGCATTAAAGCTACAGAAGCCCCTTTTTAAAGCTCAAAATGTGGAGGCATTTGACAAAACCATGGAGCTCCTAATCTCCTTGAACTGAGACTTATCTCCTCACATGTGCAACCCTTCTAGGTTGAAAGCAAGTGTTTCTCAATTTTGGAAATGGAGTTGACTATTGTTAGTGCTCATAAAGATTAAGAGACTAAGTGAAGACCCTCCTTTTAATATACGTAAGCTCCTTACCCATAACTTAAGAACCACAAGGGGACAGAACATTGTCTTCCTACAAGGCTGCACTGCAGCCTGATGCAGAGTGTGATGATGGAAATAATGGCTTTGGCAGATGTACTTGGTTTGGAGCCAATTTCTCCATCCTAATGAATGGTGGAATTACCACAGAAAAGCTTTACAGTTAGAAAAAAAACTGACGAAAGAGAGAGAAAAAAAAAAGGAAAAAGCAAGAAAAAATGTGCAGCTTATTCCCAGTTAATCAACCCTGTAGGATGGATGGCCATGACCAATTATTATTCCCAGATACTACTGGTTAATCAAAAAGCACAGAGTTAAAAGGACTTGTGTTAGCTACTTGGCTGCTGAAAGCAAGAGAGTAGAATGTGCAAATGTTCACCAGAAGATTAAGGTTATGCAAATGCTGGAAAGTTTCCTGTGCTTGCAGAGTTGCCTTTTAGGAAGGTGAAGTGGGTTTGTTATTCTCTGAGTGGCACTGGAGGAGGTTTAGGGAGGTTGTTGACAGCAGGGGATTCATGCCAGCTCTGGATCCTGTTTGCTTTATGGTGTCCTCAGCTCCTGCTCAGGGTAAATGTTCTCTAGGAGGAACATTATCCCAGAGAACATGAACTCCTCACACCCTTTGTCTGCAGCCACAGCCCTGAGCTCTCTCCTTGCACTGCAGCCTGTAAAGCTGAGGAAGCAGCGAAGCACAACCAGTGTCTTTGGCTTTTGTGCCTCCTCACTGAGACCTGAGGAGCTGGAGACACCATAGAGCAAGCACAGAGCAAACCCTGACAGAGCAGAGCTCAGGATTACGTTCCCAGTTTGGCTCAGCCCAAAATGCAAAGCCCAGTCCCAACCAGGACAGGAAATCTGAAGCTGAGTTTGATTTACTCCTGATGAAAGTTAACCTCCTTCCACTGGAAATTTCCGTGGGGCTCAGCCAAGTCCCTGCAGCTGAGAATCCATCCCTTTTGTGCTCAGATCACTTATAATAATTAGAGATATATTAAGACAGCAGAGAGTGCAGTGTAATCAGGACTGGGAAAAATACTTCAGAGTTATTTTAGCTTTAGTCCTTACATTTATTTTCTGTGACTGAGATTGTTTAAATAATACATCCCCAGGGAGCAGAGGAAAAATATAGATTCTAATTTGAATAGAGATAAACACTGGATTATATATCACCAAATCTGCTCGTGTAGCACAAGCAGAACATGCTACATGTTAGCACCAAGTATTACGTAGCCACAGCATGGAGCCAACTCACTTTTATCCTGCTAATGTCAGTTTTACCTCCAAACATTCCGGGTTTTATATCTATATATATGTACTGCTACAATGCCACATTCCCAGGTTTTACAGTTTCGCTGCATTTTTTCTGGCCCAGGTTCCAATGGAGGCAAAAAAAAAAAACAAACCAAGTGGAACATGTCGAAAAACAAGATCATAAGGTTTCACTCAAGTTGCTTAAATTATTATGTAGGAGGTATATTATCGACCTTTTAATAAAAACCTTTACAGTCTCCATGGAAACATTTTTACATTGACATATAAAAACATAAATGGAAAAAATGTTGTAAAAAAAGAAGAAAAAAAGGGAGCTGGTCTCCCCGTTCATAAATTAGAGGCTGCCCTTGCTGTGTGGTGTCTCATCTTCCCTGCGTTGTGCAAATGCAGCTGCTCAATGATGATTCATGAGTTGAGCATCTTAGAATCATAGAATCAACCTGTTTGGAAAAGATCTCCAAGATCACTGAGTCCAACCCTACTGTGGTTATTAGACCATGGCACTAAGTGCCACATCCAGTCTCAGCTTGAAAACCTCCAGGGGTGGTGAATCCACCACCTCCCCCTGGATAGTAAGCTGAGCTAGTCAAGAGGTTTCAACCTAAAATAGCATTTACTCTTTCTATAAAGCACTTCCCTACCCACTTTTAAGCCAGGACAGCACATCAGTGCACTCAGACTGGGGTTCAATGTGCAGGAGGTGGAACAGCACTTGGAAGCAGCGACTTCTAAAATAACAAGATCCTGCTTCTCTCTGCTCTTCAATCGAGAGACTCTCACCCTGACTGCACTGAATTCCCAGCACTTTGCTGCCTTTACAGCAAAGGCAAAGTCTCTGGTCACCCCAGCCTGACGTGCAGGTTTGGGAAGGGGTGAAGGAGTCTCAGAACACGTCCTTTGAGATAAGGACAGTCCTGTCTTGGTTTGTCTTGCAGACTCAGCATGGGCTGTGACACCTCCCAGCTCCTGTGGCATCTACCAACCAGAGCTGTGTCTGTCACTCTTAGCTCCAGAGGCCACAGGACAAGATGCAAAGACATTAGAATTCTGATTATAATACAAAGACAGAAGTTTGTGCTGTTCAAAAGAGCAAGAGTACAGAGATTGTTTTCCAAGAGCAGCTCCTCACCTGGAGCACAGTGCTAAATGTGCTTTTATTTACAGATAATTCTCAGGCATCTTTCTCTTTTTGTCTCAATTTCCTCTCTAATCAGGGCAGAATTTTGTCAGGCATTCATAGGAACAGTCTTTATATCACTACACGTGTTTTTCTTAAGGAGCTGAAGCAATAGAGTTGTCTCAGTTTAGTGAAATAAAAAGCGGTTCCTAAAGAACTGGTCAAATATGAGCAAATGATGCATTGATCTGTCTCATAGACTAAAACAGAGAACAACTATATCCTCAAGGTCAATTACTTAGCTTTCTGCCAATTTTCAAGTTAGGAAAACCAACTAGGGTTAGCACAGAGATGTTAAAAAAGTTGGTTGAAGAGTCTTTATAACCAGGGAATTGTCACTTTCTGAATGCAATAGATGATGCAGATGAATCACAGGTGTAAGGTCCTTACAAAGCCCAAAGTGCTGAATGGCTTAGCATACTCCTCAGCAGCATCAGAGAGGGTTCAGGATGAAATTAAATAGATATTAACTTTGAAATCTGATTTAATATCAAGCCAAACAGATCCCACATACAACATAAATAGGCTTTATATACACACACTACATGTATAAACACACACTTGTTATCCGAACACACTTTTAATAGCTTATTTTGGCAGTTCCTACTTAATGTAGCTGATATTGAGATTTTTTTTTCTGCGATTTCTTGCTGGATTAAACTTGAAGGGAACATCCTAGACATCTTTTGCAGTGCCTTGAGCTTTGTGTTAAGGAAATTGATGTTCACTAAGTGCTTCAGCATCAAGTCTCTAAATACCAGAATCTCCTGAAAGTGCCTCAGATTCACCTTGGTCAGGTTCACTAGAGGAAATAGGTAAAGGGAGTAAGTCACACTAAAATGGTTGTTGAATTGAATGTAGAAAAGGGCTGGAAATAGGGAGAGTTTATATGCACAGACAGAGGAGCAGCACAGAGCTGATGCCAGGCTGGATGGAGCTCTGGGCACCCTGAGCTGCTGCAAGATGTCCCTGCCCATGGCAGAGGATGGAACTAGGTGGTCTTTAAGGTCTCTTCCAGCCCAAACTAGTCCATGATTCAGTGTCACAGGGTCAACCCAATTCTTGCCTCAGGCTCTGACCTTCAGCTGCCACAGCAGAGCAGCACTGTGAGCTCTGGTGAAATGTCTCAGACAAAATGCTGAGCCATTTCTTCAGTCATATTTGTAGTTACTATCAGTTAGAGAGGTCTCTGTGTAATTCAGACATGTGTACAGTTTCCATGGCACTGAAAGTCACAAGGACATTTTGGGATGTGGAAGTGCAGAGCCCTTAACTCCCTCAAAGGACAGAATTAGCACATAATGAAACTCCATCTGGCAAAATACCTCAAATTCTACAAACTGTGCTTTAAAAGTAAAGCACGTGTATTCTGGCTGCTCTAATTAGCTGCATTTTTCAGTCATGCCCTTATCTAAATTGTACATTTTTATGTGTGTTCTCTGCTAAAAACTGACTTAAGTATATCTGAACATTTCATCTAGGAAATGAGTAAAGATCAATCTAGTTCCCACTCTCAGGGGATGACAGCTTTGTTCCTCTCCCTGCAGAGTTTGATGTCTCAGGTAATGCTATCCAAGGTGGCAAGTCCTGTGCTGTTACAGGTGTGTTTCTCCCAGTTGCATTTCACCTTTTCCTTTGCTTTTCCATGCCTCGGAGCAAAGTGGAAAATATTCTTTCTGCAAAAGGATAGGATAGGATAGGATAAGATGGGATGGGATGGGATGGG
>NW_008690289.1:0-245 GCF_000695815.1 Acanthisitta chloris | reverse complement strand
GGCACCCAGGGGGTGCCAGGACCCCCCTAAGTGTGACATGGGGGGTACACAGTACCAGGTGCCCCCTAGGTGTGACGTGGGGGGTGCAGGTGCCCCCAGGTGTGACATGGAGGGCACACTGGTAGTACCGTGACCCCCCCAGGTGTGACATGGGCACACACTGGCAGTACCACAAGCCCCCAGGTGTGACATGAGGGGTACCATGACCCCCCGAGGTGTGACATGGGCACACACTGGTAGTACCA
>NW_008690288.1:2787-3142 GCF_000695815.1 Acanthisitta chloris | reverse complement strand
ATCTGGACACAAGAAGCCGAAAGGGCTATGGTAAACCTTAAAAGAGAACTTATGAGAGCCCCAGCCTCAGGGCTTCCAGATGTTACAAAACCTTTCTGGCTCTTCTCACATGAGTGGCAAGGATTGGCCCTGGGGGTCTTGGCTCAGCAACTAGGCCCATACAAAAGAGCAGTGGCTTACTTCTCGAAACAACTGAATGAAGTAAGCAGAGGGTGGCCTACTTGCTTAAGAGCAGTAGCAGCAATCATCATCAACATAGAAGAAGCCAGAAAATTTACACTGGGACAGAAAATGACTGTTTTAGTATCTCATACTGTTTCAGCAGTCCTAGAGCAGAAAGGAAATCATTGGCTGG
>NW_008690288.1:0-1976 GCF_000695815.1 Acanthisitta chloris | reverse complement strand
ACACACTGGGGATTAGATGCACTATACCAATATTTGAAAACAAGAGTAGCAGGGCCAAAATTATATACCATCATAAAGCAAGTCACTTCACAATGTGAAGTATGCTTGCAGAACAATCCAAACACAGGAACCAAGAGCAATTAGTAGAGGACAATTTCCAGGTGATGTGCAGCAAATTGATTTTTCTGAACTTCCAAGAAAGGGGGCCTTTTGGTACCTTTTGGTATTAACAGATACATTTTCTGGGTGGCCAGAAGCATTCCCGTGCAGAACAAACAAGGCAAGAGAAGTTACCAAATTGACCAACTGGCTCCCAGTTTAAAGTGGTTAAAACAATTATTTGTAAGTTTGATTGTGATAATAGGATTGTTAATTTTTTTATGTGTGTTCTTTTGTTGCTTTGTTTGGTGTTGCATACGGTCAACTAATAAGTATGAGGAATGGAAACGAAACAAATTACAACATGCCCTAGAAACAGGCAAATATTTTCAGAAAACCTTGAAAAGAAACACATATTTGTAAGTAAAAGAATTTACTTAGTAAATAGGGGGGAAATTGATAACGGGAATTGAATAGTTTAAGTTGAGAGTAGGATAGGGAATAGTCAAGTAGAGAGCACCTGAATAAACAGAAGGTAAAAGGTTGACTAATAAGGCATTGTTTTAGTTTATTAAGCATGAAAAGGGTTAGACTGTGAGGGTCTAAAAGCCCAGGGGTCCTCGGAGCTGGGTCCCTCCTCAGAGACACCAGCTCAGGCTGTTTGTGGAACTAGACATCTAAGACTCTGCTAAGAGAAGCCTGGGGTTGAACTGGGAGTAAAACTAGATGCAGCTGGACTCAGGACCTGGCAGCTGAAGAGCAAGACCAAAGCGCATACGCCAAACTCAAAGGTGAAAAGACCATCGGCCTTCCTCCTGACGACCCCCGGACAACCACCAGAGACCATGGGTCTAATGCCAAGTGGGAGGAGACGAAGGAGGAGATTATGATCATGATTTCCAAGAACTAATTGTAATAATGACCACCTATTCCTGGGAATAATGAATATATATGAGCATTTAATGTATATAAACTGTGAAGTTTTTGTCCCTGGTTGCACAAGTTTGGTGGAGTGATCTCCCTTGTGCCCAGCGCTGAATAAAGAAATACCTGCTACTCAGAGATACAAGTCTATGAGTAGTTCTCTTCCAGGTTTTCTTGGCATCACAGGGACATGGGAGGGGCCCAGGGAGGGCAGGGCACTCCCGTGGGGGTAACAGGGATTGTGGGAAGGGAGCACTGTGGGTCACTGGAACAGACATGAGGTCATGGGCTCCTGGGGGGGGGTCACAAGCAGGAGCCCAAGTGATGGGAACCCTGGGGTGAAGGGGTTATAGCCCCCCTGGGGCCAAGGGGGACACATGTGGGGCCAGAGAGAGGGGACTCCCATGAGGGGATAGTGACACACTTGGTGCCACGGGAGTGAGTGGGTCTCAGGCCCCCACTCAGGGGTGGAGACACACAAGGGACTCTGCGCTGCCTGGGGAGGGCATTGTGTCAGACCACATGAAAGGCAGAGTTCATGGAAGCCCAAAATGGGGCCGGGGGACACATGTGGGATTCTGGAGGTGTGTCACATGCAGACACTCCACTCTGTTCCGCAGTGCCAGCTGGGCAGGAGTCCTCACCAGCCCCCAAACCTGCTCTGACTCACTAGTGGGACCTCACCTCGCTTGGGGGTCCTGGGTTTGTCCCTGTGCCCACAGCCCTATGTCATCCCTTGCCTAGAGGTGTTCTCTTGGCCCAGGGGGCATGATGGAAGAGGTGACAAGGGATGTCTGTGTCCCCTCCCCACCATGGCACACCTACCCCGGCCCCTCCCACTACATCCATGGCATGGCCAGTGGAGAACAGTGGAGACAGGCACTGGATGAATGTGGTTTTATTTACTGTGGCCAAATATAATAATAATTAAAAAAAAAAAAACCAAACAAAAC
>NW_008690287.1:0-3543 GCF_000695815.1 Acanthisitta chloris | reverse complement strand
TATATTTGGTTTGTGGGTTTTTGACATAGATTATCTGCATTTCTTACTCCAGAGTTTGGTCACTGAATCTGCTTGCACTTATATCCTTTAATCATAAACACTAAAAAGGTTGTGGGGGATGGACAAGAAGCTGGAGTGGGGTGGGGGCTGGTGCTTTAATCTGCCTGTTTTTCAGACATTGCATCTAAGCAAGTATTGGGGTGATACCTTGATTTCCTAGTGATCAATCACACTACAGGCAGCCAGCACAGTAGTCAGGACTGATAATATCCCTTCGTGGCATGTTGTTTTCTGCAGCAAAATAGAACCCAGTTTTAAATTCTCTTTTACATTCATCAGAAGACAAAATTGGAAGCTCAGTAAAGAGCACACCTCAAGTAACTTTGCAGCTGAGCAGGCATCAATACTCATAGACCTACTCATGGTTTACAAATACTACACAGTAGGGCATATCAAAACAGGATTGGCTAGGGTTCAAAACAGGCTATAAGACATAATTGATCAGGAACAGTGGTGTATCTGGTGATGTGGAATTACTCATAACATTGATCTTTCTGTACCCTGAGGGATACATAGGGCAGTAAAGAGAGAAAAAGTCTCATGAAACAGCATGTATAACAGCCTCTTACCATTACACACACACGCTGGATAGTAGTTCCAGGCAGAAATGCATGTCTGTGCACATGGTATTTTGTTGCATTGCCTTCACACGCCTTTCACCAGATCTCTCTCAGTCTGGTGAGACCCAGACAACCTTTAACAAAGTCAGCTCAGACTCTAGTGCCCAGCCTAAACATCCAGGCAGGATGAGAAGTACAAACAAGAATGTGTAACATTAGCATTCATGTCCCAAACCTACTGCTTCTCAAAAATCTTCCCTAATACTTCTGTTTATGCAATAGTTAATGACCATTTATGCTTAGTCTAATATTGTAATGGTATATTACTAAACTCACATGAGTGAGTAAAAATGTGCACAGCTCACCTCCTCAAGACGTGTTTAACTGGAGATACATGCAGTGCTGGAATACTACATTTCCCATACCCATGTCTCACCTATTCTTTTTGAGATTTTCAAGCTCATTTTACCCCGAATGTTAGAATAAACTAAGCCCAAACCCATTTTATTGTAGGAGTCCCAGAATTTGGTTCCTTCTTTGGATTTACACATCACACATTAAAATGAAGATCCATAAACAAAGTAAGGAATGCAAGCTCATTTTTGGTCTTCCCAAGCTTTGATGTGTCTTCAGATAGTGAGGTCTGAAGACTGAGACCAAAGCTACATACTAAGATTCTACTTATTTAAAATGTGAGTAATCATTGCATGGATTGTGGTTTTATGTCTAGAAAGTCTTTTGTTTAAGGGTTTTAACACAATTTGACTAATAGAAGATAGTCTATAATGTTATAGGAGCTATTGTAACTGAAGCAACAGCATATTTTATTGGAACAGATGTTTTGTGAATGAGCAGGGAATAAGGAGAGCAGTCATTTTTTTTGATGTTGTTTAAAGGGCAAGAGTGATGCCAATCATAATTACCATCTGCTAAATTACATAAAGTATCCATATGCTCTTTAGACAGCCCCAAAATTGATTCAAACTACCATATTGAGATTTCTCATTTGAGGACATGACAGTTCTATATCCCCTTATTAGCTCTTGACTGACAAGAGCCCTGAGAGCAGTTAACACAAATGTCTCGAGATTCTGGCTCAAGTAATCACAGTTTAAATTTAGAGTAGACCAACCTTTGCCATTCACCTTTCTTGGATCTTCTGCCATGACAGCATTTACCATCTGAAGTCTGAGCACGCCAGGCAGCTGTTCAAAAACATAAACCCAATCTACAAATCCTCATTGCCCTACTCTACAGGGCTTGTAATGTTTCTCATGGCTCTACAAATACCTTGTTAGAGTCCATACTCTTCTAGGCATTGGCTCAGAAAACAAATCTGTAGTTAACCTTCCATCCCCCACCTTCCAACTGAAACATATTTGTTCTTTCAGCTGAGTGCATTTCCAGCAATATTTCACATAATGAAAAGAAAGATCTCTCACATCTATCCAACATGCAGAGGAAAAGCTATTTATAATCTTGCAAATCCATTTCTCTCTTCCTACTTTTCAGCTAGATGATACATAAAGTTCATGAGCTTTTCGGCAAAATTTTATGTCAACTGAATTAACAAATGTTATCACAAATCCAAAGAGAAGTCCAAATTCATCTATAACAGAAGACTACAACACTGTCTTCACTCACATTCCAGCTTAAATTCAGGATTTTTTTTACTTGCTTAGAAAGTAGTGAACGTATCAACTATATGGAGATAGAGTGATCATCTATTAATTCTCAATTTTTTTCCACAGCAGTCCAAATAACAGATGTCTGAAAGAATGGTGCCATAACCAATATAAAATAACAGTGGTTCAAATGGGATTTTATTGCTGAGTCCAGCCAATTAGTGACAGGCTTATTCTACAAAGGAATTTAGCTTATCTTTCCCCTTCTTTCCTTGTTTCATCAGATGTTTTCATTATCATGTGATTGTCTGGTTTTGAAACCCGCCTGTTATTTAGTTGACAGCAAAACTTATGGAATGAGTTCCAAAGGTCAAGACATTTCACGTAACTAAATTTAAACAGGCCAACACAGTTTATCTCAGTGTCCTCTTCTCTAGGCTGAACAGGCCAAGTGACCTCGGTTGCTCCTCATTTGACTTCCCCTCAAAACCCTTCACCATCTTTTTACCCTCCTTTGGACTCTCACTAATAGCTTAATCTTTCTTAAATTGTGGTGCCCAAAATTGCACACAGGACTCAAGGTAAGGCTTACCAGTACAGAGTGGAGCAAGAGAATCACCACTCTTGACTGGCTGGTGATGCTGTGCCTGTTGCACCCTAGGACACAGGTGGCCCTTCTGGCTGCCAGGGCACACTGCTGTCTCATATTCAATGGGCATCAATGGGGACCCCCAGGTACCATCCTGCAGCATTACTTTCCAGCCTTTCATTCCCCAGTCTCTACATACATCCAGGCTTGCCATGTGCCCTTGTTCAAAGCTTGTTCAACTACATATGGTTGGTGATTGCTCAACCCTATAATTTATCGAGGTCTCTCTGCAAGGCCTCTCTGCCTTTGAGGAAGTCAACAACTCCTCCCAGTTTTGTATCCCTTCAAGTCCTGTGTCCAAGTTATTTATCAAGATGTTGAAGAGCATTGGGCTAAGATGGATCGCTGCAGAACCCACTAGTGACCAATTTCCTGCCTGATGTAATACCATTCACTATAATCTTTTGTGCCCAGACCAGCAGCTAGTTGTTCACTCATCTCGTGACATGTTTATCCTGCTCTATGCTGTACATTTTGTCCAGAAAGATGCTGTGAGAGACTGTATTGAAAACTTTGCTGAAATCCAAAAATATTGCATCAGCTGCTTCCCTTGATAAACTGTGTCGGTTACTTTATCACAGGAGGAAATCACTACACCTCTTTTGTTTTGCAACATCTTTTTATAAGTGTCCTGGTTTTAGCCAGGATG
>NW_008690286.1:382-798 GCF_000695815.1 Acanthisitta chloris | reverse complement strand
CTTTTTCCTAATATCTAACCTAGATTTTTCCTCTATCCATTACTCCTTGTCCTGTCACTGCAGCTCCTAACCAAGAGTCCCTCTGCAGCTTCTCTGGATCCCCTTCAGACCCTAGAAGTTTGCCATGAGTTCTCCACACAACCTTCTCTTCTCCAGGCTGACCAGCCCCAACTTCCTCAGCCTGTCTTCACAGGGGAGATGCTCCAGTTCTCAACTTTGTGACCTCCTCTGGACTTGCCCCAACAGTTCCACGTCCTTCTTACACTGAGGACACCACAACTGTGTGCAGTATTCCAGGTGGGGCCTCACAAGAGCAGAGTAGAGGGGAAGAACCACCTGCTTTGACCTGCTGCCACACTGGCCCTGGATTTGGTTTGCTCTCTGGGCTAACTGGCTGAGCAAAATAGCCGCTTATT
>NW_008690286.1:0-205 GCF_000695815.1 Acanthisitta chloris | reverse complement strand
TGCCCCTTTCCTTTCCCTTTCCCCTTCCTTTCCCTTTCCCCTTTCCTTTCCCTTTCCCCTTCCCTTTCCCCTTCCCTTTCCCCTTCCCTTCCGCTCTGGCCCCGCCCCTGACGCTGTGCGTGTGACGTCACGCGCATGCGCCGTGCCGTGCCGTTCCGCGCCCCGCGGTGCCGGTGGTGTCGGTACCGGTGGTGCCGGTGCGGGT
>NW_008690285.1:0-2016 GCF_000695815.1 Acanthisitta chloris | reverse complement strand
CCCAGTATTCCCAGTCTCCTCCCAGCTCCTCACCCTCTCCCAACATTCCCAGGGATTTTTCCTTGCTCCATGAGTTTTGATTTCCGAATGGAATCGCTTAGGAAAATTCCTCAATCCAAATCCCACCTTTTCCCACAACAAAGGGAAAACTATTCCAACTTTTTTTTTTTTTTTAGTTGCTAAGGATTTTTTTTCCCACCTTTCCAATCCCAGGGAAACATTACAGGAAATTCCAAATATTTTCCTTTAAAAAAGCCAAACTGGGAATACCATTTGGCTTTTTCCAGGTGGGATAATTCCCATTCCAATGGGATGGATTGAGTGGATTTTCTCCCTCTCCTCTTTTCATTCTTTGGCTCCTTATTCCCATCTCGGAGGCAGGAAAAAAAAAAGAGGGAGAAAAACTCCTAAAAATAATGGAATTCATACAAAATCCAATGGAATTGGGGTAGGGAATTCTGGGAATTTGAGCCTTTTGCTCTGCTGTTTCTATGGGAATGGTGTGAGGGAAGGATTTCTGGAGCTGCTGGAATTTTTGGGATTTTTGAAGCTTTTTTTCCAACCTCCTCCATTCTCCCTGTTAACTCTGGTCCCTACTGATTCCCTGGGATTGGGAATGGGAAGTGCCACAGAATCCATGGGAAAGGTTTGGAAAGGTCTGAGCTTTGGAGCTAAATGGGAATTTTAAGGAATTTGGGATGAACAAGGATGTATTTGTAGCTGAATTTTCCTGCCTGGATGGGATTCCTGGATCCTGAGCTGGATTGGCTGTGAGATTCCCTAAAATCCTCTGGATTTTCAAGGATATTCACAACAGACCAAGATTTATTGAGAATTCATCCAAAATATTCCCAAAAATTCCCTTTATTTTCCCTTTATTTATTGTGAAAGGATCCCAAACATTCCCTAAAATCCTATTTCTTCTTAAAGAACATCCATAATCTCCTTTTTCCCCTTGGAATTTTGGCATTTTTTCCTTCCTTATCCCACATTATCCTGCATGAGGCAGCACATTCCCAACTTTTTGCTGCTGCATCACCACGACAGGTGGATATTATCCATGGAATGTGAGTTTTTAGGGAATAAGGTGGAATTGGAGAGGTCTCTGAGGCTCCAAACCCTCATCCCTCAACTCCCATTTTTCCATGAGAACCTCAAGCTGGGAATGGGGACAGCAGGAGGAATTTTTCCATGGAAAGGCAATGGAATGTGCTGGGCAGGGAGGGAGTGGAGTCACCATCCATGGAATTTTCTGGGAATGTCTGGATGTGGCATTTAGTGCTGAGGTGGTGGTGATGGATCCCAGGTTGGACTTGATTACATCCATGGAATTCTCCATGGAATTCCTGGATGTGCCACTCAATGCTCTGCTCTAAGTGCCAGGTGATGGATCCCAGGTTGGACTTGATTACATCCATGGAATTCTCCATGGAATTCCTGGCTGTGCTCTACTCCCTGAGGTGGTGATGGATCCCAGATTGGACTTGATCCCATCTTTGGAATTCTCCTTGGAATTCCTGGCCCTGCTCTACTCCCCAGGGTGGTGATGGATCCCAGGTTGGACTTGATTACATCCATGGAATTCTCCATGGAATTCCTGGATGTGCCACTCAATGCTCTGCTCTAAGTGCCAATGGATCCCAGGCTGGACTTGATCCCATCCTTGGAATTCTCCATGGAATTCCTGGACCTGGCACTCAATGCTCTGGTCTTATCAATGTGGTGATGGATCCCAGCCCCAGGTTGGACTTGGTCCCATCCTTGGAATTCTCCATGGAATTCCTGGCCATGCTGTATTCCCCAGGGTGGTGATGGATCCCAGATTGGACTAGGTCCCATCCCTGGAATTCTCCATGGAATTCCTGTCCATGCTGTATTCCCCAGGGTGGTGATGGATCCCAGATTGGATTTGGTCCCATCCTTGGAATTCTCCATGGAATTCCTGGCTGTGCTCTACTCCCCAGGGTAGTGATGGATCCCAGGCTGGAATTGGTCCCATCCTTGGAATTCTCCATG
>NW_008690284.1:0-786 GCF_000695815.1 Acanthisitta chloris | reverse complement strand
ATGTACAAAACTTAGAGAACAGCAAGAAGACAGGACAGGAGTGTCCTGGATATTCAGGAGGGGATAAATAGGGTAGCTAACCCAGCAGCTGACAGCAAAAGTTCAAGCTGTGGGGATGAAGTTAGGGATCCAGGGGAGGGAACTAGCCTGACTCCAGTAACGGTTAGAACTCGCAGCAAAGCTAAGAAGCCGTCTCAAACAAAAACCTCCCATTTGATTGCACCCCTTAGGCAGGTAATTGGACCGGCAGGAGAGCCGATGAGAGTCACAGTTCCCTTCTCTGAAAGTGATTTAAGTAACTAGAGGGAAGCGGTTAAACACTTCTGGGTAGATCCCGGGAGTAGCCAAGAGATTTGAGTGGATGATGTGAAATCAGGACCTGGACTGGAATGACATCAATTTAATGCTTTCGGAGGTAACTGAAACAGAGAAAGAACTAGTAATTAAAACAGCTCGTACTCAGGTACAGGGACAAATGGCTAGTGGTGCTTTACAAGGGAATATGGATCAGCATTTTCCCCTTGTTAACCCGCAGTGGAACCCAAATGATGCAGGAAATTATGCTGTTACCTAGGTATAGATTACTAGTTCAATTTGGATTGGAACATGCTATTCCCAAAGCAGTAAATTGAGCAGCTCTGTACAATGTTAAACAAGGAAACAAAGAAACTCTCACAGAATTCTTAGACAGACTGAGCGATGCTATGAAGAAATATACTACCTTAGACCCTGCGTCTGATTCTGGGAACCAACAGCTAATATCATTAATGATAGGGCAGTCTAGCC
>NW_008690283.1:591-1165 GCF_000695815.1 Acanthisitta chloris | reverse complement strand
GTACCGTGCGGGGAGGCTGGGCTGCGCCGCCGCTGCCCCGCTCCCTGCCCCCGCGGCGCCTCTCGCTTTTGCCTTCTCGCTTTAATAGCTGCGAAAGAAGTTTCAGTCTTGGAAAGAGACGAGAAAGCGCGGGCGCTGGGTTGTGATACTGTGTCGGGGGCCGGTTATCAGGGCAGCATTATCGCGATACTCTGTCCCAGGCGGAGCAGCTCACCTTAGTGCGGCTAGTTAAGAACGGTGTTCTTTAATTCGCAGTTTTTGGATACGATGGATTCTGTGCGAGGATATTTCCCAGGGAAAGTGTGGAAAACGCTGATTTCGGTAGGGGAACTGGTGTGTTGGGATAGGATTTTTTTCTCCAGGAGAAAAAAAAAAAGTTTGGGAATGAATCGCTAACTTTTATCCAAGCCGCTTCACTCGATTACATTCTTCGCCCTATTTTTCCCTCCTCCGTGGAGACCGTTGTATGCTGGAGTCAAACCCCGGTAAAAAACAATGGACTAAACCCGACCAGACGGTTTCTTCGGAGGTGAATTTCACGCTATCTCGTGGATATTTGCTGGAGTGACCGTGC
>NW_008690283.1:0-548 GCF_000695815.1 Acanthisitta chloris | reverse complement strand
CCCCCCCCCAAAAAAAAAAAATCGCCAGCTAACCGGCGATGGAAATCGAACTCGAAACTTTTTAATTGAATGGAGCTTCCCCCTCCGCGGTCCCTCCCGGGTAAACGAAGGTTTCGAAACTCGCCTGAAGAAGTCACAATCACAATGGAGTATTTCACGGTTTCCTCCTCGTATTACAAGGGTGGGGAGGGGTGTCACTCGGGGCTGAATGTAAAGTGCACAGAGGAAGAAAAGAGCTTTGACAAGGGTAGTTATTTCCTCCTAATTTACAGCCCTTACGGCCCTGCGCTCCTGGCTCGGGCGGCGGCAGCCCGGAGGGGTGCTGCGTGGTTAAAAGCGCAGCGAGTGTCTCTAGGTAACCAGCGGCTCAGAGGGGGAGAAGAGCCCTAGGGCGCTCCGCGCCGACCGGGAAGCCGCCTCGCAGGAGCTCGGGAGGGAACAAAACCCTCGGGAGAGAAAGGGATGAGCTGACAGGCACTTAACATCCCGGGAGCTGGCGGCGGTTCAAAGGCGAGGGGCGCGGGGAAGGCAAAAGAAAGACAAGGAGC
>NW_008690282.1:0-1112 GCF_000695815.1 Acanthisitta chloris | reverse complement strand
CAGTCTCCATATGTATAAAAAGAGGATGAAAAAGTTTCTTTTCCTTTTTACTCAATCTCTTGATGAGGATTGTTTTTTTTCACAGCATATGGAATAATGGTGCCATCTTTAAAGACGATTTGCTGTCTTTCATTCATGATGCTTCTATCTCATGCATATGCATAACTTCAGGAACTAGATCCTCTCTCATGTTAAAGAAGAAACTGGAATAATACTCCTGACATCCACATTTTAATTTGTTTTTTTCACTGATGTAGTTGAGATGAAAATGTATTCCTTGGTCTCTTTTTCAGTGATATATACGTATAGTGCCTGGATTGGCATTTTTTAAGCTGTATCAATTTTTGTGGTAGGGTCTTCAAGTGCCAAGTTCCTGGAAGAACAACTATGCTACTGTGTCTATCCCTCTGTTTATCCGGGGTGGTTACATTCTGCCAGAGCAGGCACCAGCCTCAACTACTACTGAGAGGTAATGTCATCTATGATCATCACCAAACAACCATAGTATGGGTCAGACACACAGACAGTCATAAAAATCAATCAAAAGAAAGTGCAGAAGAGAGACTATCTGCAGCTCCCAGCTTCCATCCCAGGAAATAACCACAGTATTTTTATACCACTATTCACTCCATTTCATTAGGAGAAGTCATAGAATCATAGAATCACCTTAGAGATGATTCATGTCACTATTTGAAGGGCTGGAACCTACTCCGAGCTCTGTGGTTATGCTCAGGAAAGGTTTTCCACCTCTTACTGTCATACTGACCTGCTGTCAGTCATTCAAAGCAAACACATGCAAGGGGAAATCCAAAACTCTTCTCCTTGGGTAAATTTATCAAGTGCCATAGACAAGCTCAAACCTCTTTTGAGGAAAATGATTTCCCTATGCTAGTGGGTAATGTACTTAAGTCTGACCCCTGCTCAGATGCTAGTCTGAATAGGAACGGGAGGGAACAGCACTGCAGCAACCGATCCAAACTATAATAAGGTAGCACTGGGGACCAGTTGACTTCCAGACTGCCCAGTTATCGTACATTAAGGCCACTAAAGAAGGGGAAACTTGTCCACACGAGCACTCAAAAAGTGGGAATTTTACACTTCAGTGGGACAAG
>NW_008690281.1:3830-4082 GCF_000695815.1 Acanthisitta chloris | reverse complement strand
CTGGGGTGCGCACATCACCCAGCACCCCCAACCCGGCACCCTGGGAGCGCCTTCGCAAGAGAGGTGGGTATGGGACACACACGGGGGGACATGGGGGACGCAGGGGGGGTGTTCCATGGCTCTGTGTCCCCCATCCCCCACACAGAGCTGCATCAAGTGCACAGCACTCCGGTGCTCACGAGCAGCCCCGGCCACATCCCTGCCACTGGGAGCAGAGGTGAGTTGGGAGCAGATTTTGGGCTCGGATTGGGC
>NW_008690281.1:0-3644 GCF_000695815.1 Acanthisitta chloris | reverse complement strand
CACCAGGTCACCAGTGACACCCCCAAGACCACCCCACGCCTGGCACCCACCACTGACACGGTGAGTCTGTGTGTTCCCATCCAGACGAGTGCCCTGCACCCCAGCCCTGTGCTGCAAAACCCAACATGTCCCTTGCACCTGCAGGTCCCCATCCACAGTGTGCCCCCAGGACACATCTCTGGTCACCAGGCACCCCAAGGACTTGTCCCCAGTCACTGAGATCCCCAGGGACACATCTCCAGCCACCTGGCGCTCCAGGGACACATCCCTGATCACTGAGAGCCCCAGGGATGTGTCACCAGCCACTAGGCACCCTAGGGACATGTCCCTGGTCACTGAGCACCCCAAGGACATGCTCCTGAACACCAGGCACCCCAAGGATGTGTCCCCAGTCCCCAGACATCCCAAGGACGTGTCACCAGCCACCAGGCACCACAAGGACCCATCACCAGCCACAAAGCACCAGAGGGACACAGTCTTGGCCACAAAGCACCCTGAGGACACATCCCTGGCCACTAGGTGCCCCAGGGACATGTCCCCAGTCACCAGGCATTCCAGGGACCCATCAGCAGCAAGCAAGTGCCAGGGGGACATGTCACCATCCACCAGGCACCCCAAGGACACATCTCCAGCCACCAGGCACCTAAGGGACACATCCCCAGGCATGAGGCTCTCCAAGGAGATGTCCCCAGCCACCAGGCACTGCAGGGACAAGTTCCTGCCTACCAGGTAAGCCAAAGACTTATCCCCAGCCAAGAGGCACCCCAAGGACTCATCACAGGTGACCAGGCACCCAAGACTCATGTTCCTGTCCAGCAGGTATCCCGAGGACACATCACCAGCCATGAGACATCCCGAGGATGCATCCCCAGCCACCAGGCACCCTGATGAGATGTCACCAGTCTCTGAGCACTGCAGGGACAAATTCTTGGGCACCAGGTACCCCAAGGACATGTCCCCAGCCACCAGGCACACTGCAGGGACCCATCACTGGTTACCAGGCACCCAAGGGTTGTTCTTCATGGTATTCCCCATACCAGGTACCCTGAGGACATGTCACCAGCCATGAGGCATCCCAAGGGCACATCCCCAGCCACCGGGCACACCAGGGACATATCCCTGGTCACCAGGCACCCCAAAGAGATGTCTCCAGTCACTGGTCACAGGAGGGACATGTTCTTGGGCACCAGGTACCCCAAGGATACATCTCTGGCCACCAGGCAGCCAAGGGACAGGTCCCCGGTCCCTGGACACCTCTCGCCAGCATTCAGCGATGAGGTCCTCACACAACAGCAGGTGGCCAAGGACCTGGAGATGGACCAGGACACCACCTACCTCAGGTATGCCCCATCTCCCTGGGACACCTCATGATGGCAGCATCCCCTGGTGCCTGCTGCATCCCCACCGTGTCCCCTGCAGACCCCCAGTGCCAACCATGCCACGGTCCTTCTCACCACTGCACACCTATGGCTACATCTATGGGCCACCTGCCTCCGAGCTGGGGGAGGAGGAGGAAGAGGAAGAGGAGGAGGAAGAGCAGACAGCAACAAGGGGCTCACCAGGGGGGTCACTGCTGAACGGCTGGGGATCTGTCTCAGAGGACAACTTCGCCAGCGCTCGCTGCAGCTTGGTGAGCTCCTGTGACGGCTCCTTCCTCCTGGATGCCAGCTTTGCCCGGGCACTGGCTGTGGCAGTTGATGGCCTCTGCTGCAGCCTTGAGGACACCGATGGGGCCTATGAGGGTGAGTGAAGGGTCCCTGGGCACCCCCCTTGTGACCCTGAGCAATGTCACCTCCTTAGGGAAGGTGGCCCCTTCATGATGCCACTGTGATGCCGCCATCTCCTGCCTTCTCTCCTGCAGGTCCCTCATTGCCACCATCGTCCTTGGAGCAGGTCTTCTCACCCAGCATCCCCACCACCACCTGGGACTGGGGGGCAGCACTGGGGCTCCCACAGAGAGTCGGGGCGGAGGTAGCTGTGAGCATCACACAGAGTGGTGAGTGGTGCTCCAATGCTAGGGGGATGGGCAATGTGGGTGGTGAGTCACCTGCTGCAGGGTGCTGGAAAATGTCCCCTTTTCTTTCCAGGTGGCCAGGAGTCAGGGAGTGGCAGTCCTTGGGCCAGGGCAGGTGGCGAGCCAGGCACAGAAGGGACAGGAGTGTGGCAGTCCCCAGGGTGCAGGAGACAGCAAGGCCAGAGTCCCCTCAATTCATCTAAAATCCAGCTTTATTAGGCAGTTCCCCAAAAAGGGGTTCTTTGCTAGCAAAAGCCACCACAATGGGTGGGTGACACCAAGGTGGGTGGGTGTCCCTCCTTCTCCAGTGTCCTTGTCCTTCCCCAGTGTCCCCATTACTCCTCAGTGTCCCCATTCCTCCCCAAATTCTTCATTCCTCCTCAGCATCTTCATCCTCCCCAAGAGTTCTCATCCCCTCTAAGTGTCCTCATCCCTCCCTAGTGTCCTCCTTCCCCAGCATCCTTGTCCCCTCCAACTATCCTTGTCCAGCCCAAGCACTGTTGTCCATCCCAAGTGTCCTTGTCTTTCCCCAGAGTTGTGGTCCCCCTGACCATCCCCACCCCTGCTGACCATTCCCATTCCTCCCAGCTGTCCTTGTCCTTTCTGACAGTCCGTGTCCCTCCTCAGCACCCTTGTCCCACCTCAACCATTCTTGTACCTCCCAAGAGTTCTCATCTTTTCCAAGCCCCCTGAGTGACCTTGTGCCCCCTCCAAGTGTTTTTGTCCCTCCTAATCATCCTTATTCCCAGTCCTCATCCCTCCTGAGCATCCTCATCCTTCCCCAACAGTCCTTGCCCCCACCAATTGTCCTTGTCCCTCCCCTCATCCCCCTGCAACCATCCTCCTCCTTCCTTACTGCTGCCCTTGTCCTTCCTGAGAAACCTTGTCTTTCCCAAGTGTGCTCTTCCCTGCAGTGATCCCCAAACACTGGGAATCCTTGTCCTTCCCCTATGTCCTCTTCCTCTCAGGCATCCTCATTCCCCAGTCTTCCCTGTCCCTCACCGGCATCCTTTTCAGTGTCTTTGTCATTCCCAAGTAATCTCATCCCCCAGCCCTAAACTCTTTCAACCACCCTCATTCCTCACAGCCATCCTTGTCCTTTCCCAGCATCCTTGTTCCTCCCAGCTGTCCTTGTCCCCAAGATCCTTATCCCACTTGAGCATCCTCCTCATCCCTCCCCAGCATCTTCATTCCTCCTAACTGTCTCTGTCCCCAGGGTCCTCATCCTTCCTTGAGTATCTTCCTTGTCCCTCCTTGAGCATCCTCATCCTCTCCCAGGGTCCTTATCCCCTATGACTGTCCTTGGTCTCCCCAAGCATCCTCCTCCGCCCTCAAGCGTTATTCTATCCCTCCCCATTGTCCTTATCTTCAGGGTCCTCATCCCTCTCTGAGCATCCTCCTCCTTCCCTGACCATCCTTGTCCCTCCCCAGAGTCCTCATCCCTCATGACAGTCCTTGTCCCACCTTAAGCATCCCTGTCCCCCCTCACACTGACCCCCCCCAGCCGCTGGCCTTATGCACTCAGAAATTAAAGAGCATCCCTCCGTGTCCCCTGTGTCCCCATCCCTGTGTTCCCAACCCTGTCACATGGCTCGCCCTCGGCTTTATCGCTTCTCCTGCGGCGGGCAGG
>NW_008690280.1:0-551 GCF_000695815.1 Acanthisitta chloris | reverse complement strand
TATTGGCATCCTTTTATTTTACTTTCACTATTTCTCACAGAATTTCAAAGTGTATTTTAACTCAAAGGGATTTAGGTTGCTATTAATAAATGGCAACAAAAACTAGCCTAACCCACTGGAGCTTCTTCACCACGACCTCAAGGGGGGACCTGCAGCACACAGGCTGCAGGGACACGTTGGATGACTGTATGTCCTCATCACTAACAGAAATGGTCGAGAAAATCCTCAGCCACTTCTTAGTCGTGATGAAGTCGCAAGGGTATCCAGCTAAGTAACACCCCTCTAGAGGTCAGGGAGGTTCATGTGTGAGAAACAGCTATTCTGCAGCCGGCAGAATTCTGCCAGGAGAACTGCGGCAAAGCCGTAACACCAAGTTTCACCCTGCACTGTTCATGTGATATGTGTTACTCCACCCATGTGAGCAGGAGGCTGAGCCCAAACCTCTCCCCGGACAGCACTCCATTCCCCGCAGGTTCTTTACCACACTCATGACCTAAGCACGCAGTGCAGCGCACGGGACGTGTGTCAGTCACCAAGGTCCCGCTAGACGC
>NW_008690279.1:0-5140 GCF_000695815.1 Acanthisitta chloris | reverse complement strand
GGCACCGCGCGTGGCTGTGCAGCACCGCCCCGAGCCCGGCTGGGGCCTGTCCTGGGGAACCGCCTGCCTGGACACAGCAGCAGGAGGAGGGAGCTGCTGCTCCTCTGCCACGGCCCGCGGCACTGCCACAGCTGATGCCTGTGGTTTGGGAAGGGAGGCATGAGCACTGCCGAGGTCGGCAGTCCCCAGGAGTGGATTAGGGGCAAGACAAGGCTGAGCAGAGCCCACTGCTGACTCAGACTGCGCTCTGCCCTGTGCCTGCTGTTTGAGAGACACAGGAGAGCCAGCGTCACCAAAACAGTTTATTGTATAAAGCTGTAGGAAATACAGAGAAGGCTGAGGTTTAGGACAATTCCTTCTGGAGACGGCTTCAAGCTCCTCAGAATAGCAAACACAAACTCTGATTTGCCAGCATCAAAGCTTCCAAACGACGGTTCAACAACAGTCTTAATACAGAGTTCATAACACTTCAACACGCATAACATTTTCTGTTCCTAAGTGAAGACTGGGTGGGGCCTAGCCACTTCATCTGCAGTTGGGTACAAAATGACAGATATTCTTGACAAACGAGTACAAAAGGGACAAAATGCACAAGAAGAGGCTTTCAGAAGAGCACATGGCTGACTAAGCAGGAAAGCAGGGTCAGCGAGTGTCCCAGTGAGACAGAAGCAGAAGGGATGTAGAGACAAGGCAGGTGGGAGCATCCCACTGCAGAGGGGCCTTGGCAGGGCCCAGGGCAGCGCAGCCATGGGGCAAGGATGGCTCGAGGCCTCGTGTGAGCCTGGGATGGATGGAGCAGGGATAGAGCCCTCAGTGCTCCCAGCACACCCCTCTCTGGGGCTTGGCCGGGCAGGTCTCGGGGTGCTCCAGTTCAGCCGCGGTGGCTGCAGGAGGTCACGGCCCCGTGGACAGGAATGGGGTGGGGAGGGATGTGGGGGTGGGCAGAACGCCCTGTACCTGTGAGTGACCCGAGCTCCTCACCCACAGCCAAGAGAGCACCTCCACGGACGTGCTGAGCCTGAAAACAGGTGCTATAGAATTCCAGGGGGGATCCATCTGGCAGGACACATGCTGTGCTGGCCATGCTCCAGTCTGACGTCTCCAAACCTCCCACATAGCGCAGAGTGCCCTTCATGCCTGGCTCAGCT
The DNA here is from genome assembly GCF_000695815.1 of Acanthisitta chloris. Taxonomy (NCBI): domain Eukaryota; kingdom Metazoa; phylum Chordata; class Aves; order Passeriformes; family Acanthisittidae; genus Acanthisitta; species Acanthisitta chloris. The sequence goes on along the minus strand of NW_008690279.1, from coordinate 3,992 downwards.
GAACGGGCTGCGCAAAGCCAGCTGTGATGCAGGCCAGCATGGCCGAGCCACACGGCCCTGAAGCTGCTGCCTCGTGTCCCACAGAGCGAGGGAAGCACACAGGGAAAGAAGGAAAGTCAGCACTGTGCCAGGAGACAAATACATGCTGCCAGCGTGCAGATCCAGCACCCAGCACGGAAGCTGCTGCCGCCCTTTGCTCGTGCCTGGTCAGACTGGAAGCAAAAGGAAAGAGTAAATAATGGGGGGTCTTGAAGCTCCTTTTTCAACTTTATTCAGCTTTGACTCTGCACAGAGCCATAGCACATCATACTCTAGCCCTCAGGGAGGGGCACAGCAGCCCCCTGAACACACCACAGTTCGGGGTCAGCCCCCATCCCCCGTGCCTTGTGCCCTGCCCCTGAAACGCTGCTGGAGGAGCTGGCACGAAGGCCCTGAAGAACAGAGGAAGGCCCTGCCCGTGGTGCCCTCGGAGGCTCATAGGTCGCTGCTGCAGTCGCGGCACAGGATCTGGTCGTTGTCGGGGATGAAGCCTTTCCCCACCAGGGAGGTGCTGCAGCGGGCACAGTTGAAGCAGTCGTGGTGCCAGTGACGGTCCTCGAAGGAGACGTATTTGCCGCCCCCGAAGCCTGCAGGAGGGCAGAGCACAGCCTCAGAGCCCTGGGGAAGCTGAGCTGAGCTCCCCACACAGACTGAGCCCTGGCCTGTTCATCTCCAGGTCAGGTCTTCACACCAGAATCCCTGGGGAGGAGCAGGGACTTGGACCTGCACCATCACAGTGGACACAGGGCACTGCTACTGGAATCCTGGGAAGAGCCCTCCTGCCACCAGCCCAGGCCTGGGCTCCAGCAGAGGCTCTGCAGGAGCTTACTTCCCCTGCTGGCAGTGGTTGGATTGGTGGGCTGTGACCCCCTTCTACCCAGGACTGCCACAACCTGATAAGGACCAGAGGGGAAGTGGGTGCCTGGGGGCTGCCTTCAGCCAGAATCATCCTCTGAGTCACTGGCTGATTCATGGCTTCTCCTGCCTGCAGCAAGAGACTGGGAGTTGCAGGGGGGAAGGTCGAGTCATGGAGAGCAGGAAGGAGGCCAGACTCTCTCAGAGGTTCTATAGAAGAGGACCCTATGCTTCCCCTGCCTTAGGCAGGCATGGCAGGTCCAGACTTCCCTGCTGCAGGTGCTGCTCCAGATATGGCTGAAGTCCATGGCTTTCCCTGTCTGTGGGCAATCTTTCCACAGGACATGGCAGCCAGTATCAAACAAGGCAAGCTAGAGACACGAGATCATGCTTTGAGGGGTCACTTTGGGAGCCTTTACCCGTGTGCAGAGGGAATTCCTCCCATGGGACACAGTTCACCACTTTGAAAGATGCAGACAAAGAGACACAAGTGGCCCCAGGACAACTGCAACAAAGAGCTCCTTCCTCATGGGGCACCTCAGAGAGCTGCTCTGCTCACCTGTGATGGGTTTTGTGCAGGCACTGCACTTCTTGGCATAGAGGTTCCCAAAGCACTTGATGCAGTAAGGGTTGTCGTCCTGGGAGGTGAACTGCTGCCCAGCCAAGGGGGTCTTGCAGCCCGTGCAGACAAAGCACTCCTTGTGCCAGGGCTCATCCCGGTAGGTCACTCCTCCCTTAGTCAGGGTCTGCAGGATGAGAGCACATACTGGACACAGCCCAGCCAGGGTGCTGGCACCTGAGCCCTCCCCTGCCGAGGCTCAGGCAGGAGCAGGGAGCTCCCTGGACCAGATCTGAGGGCTCTGGGCTGTCAGGCCACACATACCTTTTTGCAGCGAGTGCAGCGAGGAGCAAACTTGCTCTCATAGCAGGGGACACAGTAATAATCCTTCTTGTCTGGGATGAAGGACCGTGACCCAATGGGCTGCTGGCAGCTGCTGCATATGAAGCAATGCTCGTGCCAGGTCTGTCCGTTGTATTCCAGCTTACGGGAGCCTGCAGAGAGAGCCCTGCAGTGACTGAGGGGAGCAGCACACGTGAACGGGTGCGGGGCAGGATGAACTGTGGTCCTGCACACCCAGCTCTGTGCCTGCCCTCCGCATGGTAGTGCAGAACCACAGGCTGCTGCTAAGGGGGGCCCAGCCACAAGGGGAGGGCTGTGGGAACACGTCCCCAGCACTGGCACACAGGCTGTGGCAGAGGTGCTGATGTAACCTATGATGTCTGAAGATGGTGCCAAAATGGCCAAGCAAAGACGCACACACCTTTGCCTCAGGCCATCTCGTCATTCCTTCTCTTGCCAGCACACTGCAGAAAATGCCCAGGAAACCCTTTGTTATCTCCTCCCCCATTCACTACCTCATGAAAAAGGGGAACAGACAGATGGGGCTGCTGTGGTGATCACAGCTTGGGGTCCTGCTGTCTTGCCATACAAGCAAAGGGTCAAGGCCTCTCTGTGCAGTCACAGGAGGGCAGGAGAGCAGAGACCTGTCTCTCTTCTTTGCTGCTCTCGTGCTGCACCTGCAGCTCCAGCCAACACCAAGGGATAGGGAACAAACTGCAGTGCCCGAGCCCGCCTGCTCCTACCTGGCATGACAGTCTTCTCGCAGGCAACGCATTTGGAGGAGAACTCGCTGCAGTAGCAGTCGTTGCACAGCAGCTCCTCGCCCTGGCAGGTGAAAGGCTCGTCAGCCAGAGAGCGGTCGCAGCGGAAGCAACGGAAGCAGTGCTCGTGGTAGTGTCGGTCCTCATAGTACAGCTCCTGGGAGCACAGCCGAGGTGAGGAGGGAGCCGGTGCCCTGGCGCCCGCCCTGCCTGGCACAGCGCCCCACACTCACCCTGCAGTCGTGGCCGATCAGCTCCTTGCACTCGTCACAGGTGTTGGCGAAGTGAGCGTCATAGCAGGGGATGCAGTACGGGCCGTTGTCCATCTGGATGTACTTGCGCCCATACAAGGACTCCTTGCAGTTGTCACAGTCGAAGCACTCTGTCATGGTGCTGGTCTGAGGGCCTCCTTCACCTGCTGAGATCGGGGTGGTGTGGGTCAGGATCAGCCTGTGCTGCCCAAGATGTCCCTGCACAAACCTGCCCCCTCCAGCCAGTCTCTGCGCACTCTGCTCCTGCTCTGGGGCTGCACACGCTTCCCAAAGAGCCTGCAGACGTCGGGGCCTGGAGCGAACCTTGCTTCAGTTCACACTCCATGCTCTAGTTCACAGCTGGAGCACCTTGGCACCACTCAGAGAGACCCGGACACATCAGCACACAGCTGAGCTCCTTCCTGGGAAGCAACAGGTAAATGTGGACCAAAGGGAGGATTCTTTGCATGAAGATTCTGACTCGGCACCATGCACATGCCTTGTGGGTGCTTGTCCACTGGCACCCCGCGAGATCTGCCTGCCCAGCTCCCCACGGACACCCTCGCTCAGCCCACGGCAGGATTCCTCACGATGGCTGCAAGCTCTGCCCGAGGGGCTGCCAGTGCCTCGAACCTGGGAACTTCTCCAGAGCTTTAAAGCAGCTTCTCCGCAGGGACGCAGGAATTGGGCACCCCGTGCTGTGCCTGGCCACGGAGCCTCGTCCCAGCAAACTGCTCTGCACGTGTTGCCCAACGACAAACACTCTCCAGGGAGAAGCTGTCGGGGCAGGTGGGTGTTGCACAAGCGATGGAGGTGCTGGGGCTCTGTGTGCAGGAGACCAGACATCTCTCCCTGCCCCTCGTCTCCCTCACAGACAACAGGTTTGTGGAACTATTTTGCTTTCTTTGGAGCAGTAACTCCAGAACAAGGCTACCTTTCTCCTGCTTGGTTTCACCTGGTTATTCCTAAATATGGAGTTTTCCACTTGCAAAATCACACCCTTCCTTAACCTAGGTTGCTGTCAAGTGTAGACAAGCCCACGGAATTACGTCTGAGCCGTCAGCTGCAGAGCACCTCACATTGCAGTGTTCTTTGTGAAGCCACCCACTTCAGAAAGAGCAATTACAGCTCAATCTGCAGCTCAGCGTTTCAGAGGGCAGGGATCTCCCTGCTAGCCCCGTGCCC
>NW_008690278.1:72794-89131 GCF_000695815.1 Acanthisitta chloris | reverse complement strand
ATGTTGAACTTTGTGCTGCAAGCATGCCTGAAGTAGGCTTAGCACATTAAGTAGAGTGAGACCCAAATTCCGTAAGATCTTATGGCACTCCCAGATGCAGAGGCCAAACCTGTATGTGACATTCAAGAGCTTTCTTGCAACACAGTGCCAAGTTCCAGCTTCCTTTAGGGTGATAACATTTATCTGGAATTTTGACCAGTAGTTTCCCCACTCTGTTCCTCAGTGAATGGGACTTCCCCTCTCCTCCAGCCCCAGAGTAAATATTCTTACCTTCTGTTACTAACAGCATGTAGAAGAGTTGGCCCTGAGATCCACAGTTAGTTTTTCCACTGTGTTTTTAGGCATTACTTACTTGTGCCTAGACAGTCAGCACAGCAGCAAAGCTACTGTTGTAGTTACAATATAGCTTGTTTTTGTCGATGATGCTTGTAGCAATTGGTTCAGCTGAAAACGTGGATGTTCTTTTGAAATTTGCTTCACTTTGGGTAACTGCTGATGTGGTACTTCTGTCACTTAGAACACTGACAGCTCCTCAGGACCCACTTCCTGTTTCTGGGTGGTCAGAACAGGGTGACTTCTTGGTGAAAACACCTAGTATAAGTATTCTTCTGGTGTTCACATTTAAATCTGCTCTTGGGAATGTTGTTATAAGACAGCAGTAAAGCCTTGAAACATTTTAATTTTTTTTCGTTAAGAGTCTCTTAGGGAATAATATATAAGAATTCAACTGAAGATAGAAGAAGGTCAAACATATTGAGGTTTTTCCTCATCAGTTCTTCATTCAAATTGATTGAGCAGAGGCTGTACCAGTATCAGAGTCTCAGATTGTGTTGTATACAGTCATATACAATTTTATATGATGTATTTATAGACCAATTTTTAAATATATAGTGTTGTCAGATACAACTGTTAACAGTTTTCATGCCTGTGTCAAGACTTGGAGTAATAATTTTGAGATTAACTTGCATCTGTTCAACTTTATTAGAAGGAAGTTTGTTATATGCTTCCCGAGCCAAATAATGATCAAACTTTTTAAAAGTACATTCAATAGCTGGTGGTAAATCCTGCACTGTAAAGTACATAACACAGTATGGGTAGAACCTTGTAGGCATGCAATAATAGCATCTGGTTGTAATAATAGCTGGTAGTAGTAATGAATGAATTCTTCATTCTATAAAAGAAAGTTTATGAATGCCTCAGGTTATAACCCAAATTCCATGTTGGATTGTGAGAAGCAGTAGAGGAATGATGTGAAGTCTCAGATAAGTTTTTTCAGATGTCTCTCAACCTGCCTAGAAAGCCACATCTAGTTTTGTTTCCCATCTGATCTGTTTATTTATATGGTACATTCAAATATGTTCTTGAGGTTTTCTTCATCTTTCTCACACCACCTTTTTTTTTTGAAGAGTATCACTATCCTTTGGTCACATCCTTGCCCTTCTCTTCCAGTATGACACAAGCACTATTGCTTTGAGAAATCATGAAACTCTTAAACGCTTCAGACTTCAATGCTGCTCCCATTTTGTCAGCCAAAGGGGTAACTCTTGAGGCCTTTGCCCCCTGAATTAAGAGAAGTATTGGGAAGTGTGCCTTGCAGTGAGACTGTTGGGATAGACTGTCTGTGTAATTACATTAGAAGCAGTGAAACTTGCTATTGCAATTTCAGCCTGTATGCCTTGGTACTGCTTGACATACCTTCTCTTCCTGGCAGTTGGAATTGGCAGAGGAAAGTCAGTGAATCTTTGATGCATTTCTCTAAATTGCTTTTTTTTGAGTGTAAAGATTAAGTCTAGTAAAAGCACTAACAAATTGTGCTTTTTGTAAAGGTAAGATAATGCTGCTATTTGCTGCTGTGAACACACGAAAAAAATCCCATGTGCATTTTCAGATAGTTTTGCTGCTGTGGTCCATAGGCCTTACAAGGTGCAGAACAGTGAAAGTGAAGGACCCAACTCTGCTTTGATTTGTTTCTATTCATTTGACTGTGCCAGTGAAATGCAATCATGTCCCTGTCTGTCCACTTTGGAAAAATGGGAGGCTGGCTGAAGTCTGCTGATTGTAGAGGAAAGTTAAAATGGAGACCAGTCAGAATGCTGAGGGAAATACAAACCTGTCTGTAAGCATACATGTAACTTCACAACCACATAGTTGGGGGTTAGAGGGAAGATGTAGACGTGTATCTCATTCTCTCTTCAGTTATACCAATGAGTTGATTCCAAAGTGAGAGAGAAGTGTTGCTTTTGCAGTCTTTGAAGATCTGGGAGTTTTTGGAAGTGTATTAGCATTCCCTTAACCAAAATACAAATTGAAAAATCCAGTGTGCTAGGAAAGCAATCCAAGGATAAGTCTATTGATGATGAGTTTGGGAAGAGCTGTTCTGACAGATGGATTTGAGGAATACAATCCCTTTTCAGGGTCTCACTGATCCTGTGTTTAGTGGACTCTTCTGTTCCTGCATACATTCTGTGAGCAGCACACAGTTCCTTGTGGGGGGCAGCAAAGATGTAAACCCTCCCAAGGAGGGGACAAGAAAAAGTCGCAAGTCCTACACCACCTGGTCCAGCTCAGTCAGGAGAGTGATTTTAGTCTCAATTGTTAACTGTTTGGATAAAGTGAGCTAAAAGAAGAACAACTTGGATCATCTGGTAGTGCTCATGAAGCCCCTGGGAGCCATCTTTCATTTTCTTTGGTTGGGGACAGGTCTCTGTGACATTGAATATCTTGGGGAAGTGAAGTAAAGACTGAGGTGTGTGATAGAGGATCTTTGAAGGGGTTCTTTTTTTCCCCCTCTTCCTGCCTGGTAAACAAAAAGGGTTAGGAGAAGCCAAATAAAAAAAGGCAGCACTGCCTTTGTGGGAGAAATGTAAATACTTAATGGCCTGAAGAAAAGGAGACAGCCTAATTGTAATGGCATATATAAATATTTCTTTTGGCTATCAAGGCAACGATAATACCTGATTGAGCCTTTGCAGTGCCAGTTCAAACAAAGGCCTGCCTCTTTAATGTCTTCTGAATACCTATCCAGCCCTGATGTTCTGACAGTGTCTCTCTCCTTGTGTTCTCTCACATAATTGCAGACTAGTCTCCAACAAGCTCCCAAGTAATTTCTTTGTCTTATAAAAAAACCCTTTTGTCACTGCTAGAAATTCAAAACTATTTTTAAAACACGCTGCCTACCCATCTGTTTGGGTAAGTTCTCCTCTCCTGTTCTTGCCAGCTGCTCATGGAAAACTTCATCATGCGGATATTCTTGATTTGCTGTCGTAGCTTTGCAGGAAACTTAAATTTTGAACAATATTATGAATATTTTTGGGTAGGTTTTCCCTGCTATTTGAATGCAACCAATTTTATGTTATTTTCTAGATTTTTCTGCAGTGTGTCTACTGCCCATTAATGGCTTAATTAGTTTCAGGAGAGACATATGGTCATTTCTACAGATTGTGTTCATTTACTGCGGTAATGGAGCATGTTGTTCCTGCAGATGTTTAACCCAAGAAAAGAAAGTGAGAAACTTTTGAGTGCTCTGAGTTTCTATTTTGGAATATCTTTAAAGATATGCATCTTGCCAATCCAAAGAAAACAATTTGTATAAAATCACAATTACCTGAGTAAAACCAGAACAGCACTCCTTAAGCATCTAGTCAAGTGGTTTTTGTGTTTTGTCTACTATCTGGTAAGATATTCCCTGAACAAGTGCCTATGCCTTGCGTAAACGATCATCTTGACTTTCGTAAGGATGTCTCGGTGTGTATCCAGAGCTCTTTGACGTCTGTTGTTTGGTAGACTTCAAATTCCTGATGTTTGCAAAAATGGGAGGGTAAGCCATAGAAAGAACGAGAGTGGTTCTCACTTTCACTCAGGGCATGCTTCTATTTTCTGCATGGAAATTGAATAGTATTGACCTGGAGAGATCAGGAAGTACGCAGGAAAATCTCATAGGGCTCAGGGGTGTCTGACTGCCTGCCAAACAGATTACCCAGTGTTGTGTGGGATTCGACTCTGTTACTCTTAGTTGGCTTTAGAAACTGACCTACCTGGGTGTTTCTTCTCACTTGTCTGCTGTCTGAAAATCAGACCACCAGAGCCTGTGAATAGTCCCCAAAGGGTGGGAGTGCTGCATACCATTGTGGATATTTTTAGTAGATTCTGTTTGCTGACTGACTTAGTGTGCTATAAATACAGAGTTCTCATCTGGCGTGCACTTTGCATGGCTTCTAGTAACTTATAATAAATTCACCTAGGAATAATGGCAAGAAAAACCAAGCCGTTACAATTTATTTGGCTTTCCATATGAAGTGTCATTTATATAAAGCAATTGTTTAGTAACATTTTAACTGTAAATGGCTTTTAAAACTAGTGGTATTCCAAAGGACTTCCTAGTTGGGCTCCCATAATTAGTACTTGTGTCAGATTGATTTATACTGCTTTTTCATTGTGGTTTTAAAAGTTGGAGTTTTTAGATATGAGAAGTTAGTTGAGCATCTGGGATACTATCAATACTAGTAAATTACTAGTCTTTGTGTCAATACTGACATGGTTCCTGAACATGCATAAAGGCTGTTCTATGGGGGAAAATGAAGCTTAGTTATGATTGTCCTGGAATTTTTTTCCCCCTAAAATACAGGTGTATATACAATTTCTTGAATTGAAGGCACTTGGCACATTTTAAAAATTATTAGGACTCAATGCAAAATTGGGAATACCTCATATCTTATTAAAATACAGATGTATCTGTGTTTGAGTATTGAATTTGACACAAAATTGAAGGATGGACTCTTGCTGAATTGTGCTGAGTGTAACCTAAATGAAGTTGTTCTGTACTGCTAAAACAAAAACTGTTGCAGTGTGCACTACAAGACATGGCCTTCGTGAAGGAAATTTAAAATTGGTGAAGTTTTTCGTGTGCAGCAAAAGGAAAGTCTTTTTAGGTGCTTTCTGCAGATTGCCTGAACATGCAAGCAGTATTTAAATTTCTTTTATAATGAAGTCTGTACCAATCTGGTGATAGTCTTTCAGAAAACTTGGAAAATAGCTTGTCTCCATGTCAAAACTGTTAGATAATTCCCTGAAAATCATGTTCCTTTTGAATCCTGACTTCCTGCAGCTATCAGGAGTTTCACTTATTGTGGACTGAAGAACATCACTCCTCCTTTATTCCTCAGGATGAATATAGATTGAGTGTGAATATGGATTGAAGTTTCAGTTTGGGGGAAAAAATATTTAGCTTGTGGCCCTACCAAACAGCAGAGCATCATCAGTTAAGCAGATTTCAGAGAGATAATGGTGAACAAAGTGCCCAAATACAGGATTGCCTATGCAACTTTCTTCTTCGTAATTTTTCAATGTTGTGATTTTTGCAGCTTTGAGTGTTTTGGTTTTTTGGTTGTTTGTTTGGTTGTCTTCACTTCCTTATCCATGTGGATAGTTGTTAGAAGTAGTTGGCTCAGTTGGATAGTTACTGGTTTTATTTGTGTGTTGGGAGTAGTACTAAATGTATGACAAGTAGATTGCTTGTCTGAGTACAAAGCAGAGCAAAGAAGACACAACTTTTGTCAAAGCTCTAGCAATCTATTGATAATTTACAATTCCTAAATAACAAATCATAACCATAGCATTACTTCCATATTTTTAAAGTGCTGTGTAAAGAAATAAAATACCTGCTCCAGCCATGCAGTAGTGCCATAAGTCTGTTGATGGCTGAAGAGAAATTATGTTCTAGAACAGCACATGATTGGAAACAGCATGAAATTCACATATGTAAAAGGGCTGCATGCTATGAAAGAAACACGCTTTGAATATCTAATTTGTCTGTCCTAACATTTGCATACTAGCTGATTAACATTTAGATACTAGATGACAAGGTTACAGGCGTTGCCTCACTTCTTAAGGACTGAAATATATTGCTGTTCATTTAACTTTAATTGTATGTTTGCTACAGCTCAGCCTTGGATTAGTTTATATCCCAGTGTCTCATAGCCATGAATTTGTGTGTTTTGTAAGTGATAACATTTTCAAAGACAGATGATACTGAGCTTGTTCGTAACCATGGATGTGAAAAACCAAAGTGTTGAAAATGCTGGTGAAATAAAATACTACACTGAAATAGCTTCTGGTTTGGATGAAATACAGATTCCATTGCTAGCATAATAAACCATGTACCAAAATAAACTGGTTTTCATGCACTTGATAAGATCAAGATCCAGTGACAGCATAAAACTAGGGAGTGGAGGAAATGTTCCCTGGAAACGTGGTACTAATTCTGCTGCAAACAAAGGAATAAGAAGGCTGATGCAAATAATGTGTTTTATGTTGTGCAAGCAGGGGCAATGAGTGATGTGTTCAGCCCAGGTTATTCTCCTTTGTGTCTCCACTCTGCCTTTCCAGTTGTAAAGTACACCATTGTGTTCAGCTGAAGCCAAAAGGAAAGGATGAACACATTTGGAGCTGGAAGGCAAAAGTTCCTTCTAGTGGGCTGAGCTGGTACACGTGACTTCCCTCTACAGGTGTGCAGGCAACCAACCTTTCACATGTATTTAATGGTTGTACATTTCGCTTGAAGGCTTTGTTTAGGAGAAGTGTTCAAAAGAGTTTTAAGCTTGGATGATGTCATTTCTTGACATAAAACGGTTTAATACCTTGGGGAAATTTATTAATTTATGAAAATTGAGCTAGAATTAAACCTTCTGAAGACTGCTTGGACTGACAGCAGTGTTGAGATTGTTCCTAGCCGCACAGATACGGCAAATTTATGCTGTCATGAAACTTGGGGTCATGGAGTGGTTGTCAAAAGCATTCTAGTTTTTAAATTCTGGCTAGTGTTGATTCTCTTTTAGGGACTGACTGACTGTGACTACTGGCTAAATAATTTTTTTAAAAAACTTGTTCAATGTTTGACCTTTAAACTAATTTATTTATTTTTAGATGACAGAGCAAAAGATTTCCAGGACCTTTGCTGCAGTCCTTGCTTTTAGAATAGTCAGTAGGAGTTAATTTGTATAATTTCTTTCAGCTCTTGGAAGAAGTTATACTCTGAACAGTCTTTATCAATGCTAAGTATGACTTGCCTCTTATTTGTTGTAACAGACGTGGCAGTCTTTCTCTGCAAAATACTTGCTTATGTATAGATGTTGTCTGATTTTTAATAAAGAGTTAATTACATTGACCTCCATCTTACCTGAATGTTAATTGAATGATGAAAATGCTGGCATATAGATTTTGTATTTCATCTTGGCATTTTATTGCTGAAAAATATATACTTGGCAGCAAAGCTAGAAATAGCCAAAAGCATCTAAAAATGAAGTGGATCCCTGTTGAAGTGTATCGGAGAATTGGTTCTTGTATTTTGCTATCTAGAAGTTGTTCCTTCCATCTTTGCCATTCCACCAGTTGTTTCTTTACGTACATGCCATTTTCATTACTTAACTAGAGTGTAGAATGGTATTGAAGGAGGGCCTAGCATGGTATTGAATGTTGTGAGCTTTCCAGGTCTGGAAAGATAGACAGCCATGTTGTTGGTTTGGTGATGCATCTGGGTTGCTAAGTTAAACAGGGTGCTGGGCTAATGTAGAATCATGGAATCATAGGATGGTTTGGGTTGGACGAACCTTAAAGATCATCTAGTTCCAACCCTTCTGCGGTGGGCAGGGACACTTTTCACTAGACCAGGTTGCTCAGAGCTCCATCCAGTCTGGCCTTAAACACTTTCAGGGGTGGGGCATCCACAACTTCTCTGGGCAGCCAGTTCCAGTGTCTCACTGATGTTGAAAACATAGCCCTGAAAATGCAGGCTACATGACCTCTTAGTAATGGAAATTACTGCCTAATAGCTCTACTGTAATGGGCTGAGAATGGAAGACCTGAAGGTATTCTGGTCTGGATGAGATGATGCCAGTTTGGGGATTATGGTTTTATTTTGTTCAACAAATACCTTAGCTTGCAGGTTAAGTATGCAAAAGTGATGCATAATTTGTCAGCACGAGGAAGCCTCTTGAATACTTGCAAGTTTTCAAATGTCTCTACTTTTATTTAGCTGTAATATTTGTTACATGTTCTCTATTTTCCAAAGTGGTGCAAAATAGTTACAAGGTGCACCTCTAGGGACTCCTATTTTTTTTTCATTTTCCCATGACAGATTTGCACTCTCTGTGCTGTTTAACAGCTGTATCCCATGGCAGCCTATTCTTAACCATAAAGCTTTGTTAGCTGTAGCATGAGACAGTCTTTGAAATATGTTTAGAAACAAATGTTTGTATTCAACATGTGGTTGGCCTGACACTATCCACAAGTAAGCAGAATTAAAATGAGTGAAAAACATAAGCACCCCAGGAAATGTTAACCTCAAAGGAAGTCCTTTGGAAAGGATGCCAAATTCGCAAACAAGAGAAAGGGGGAGGGAAGGTTTGTGTTGTGATGATGTTCATTACATTACTCTTACTTAGAGGGAACCAGGATGTGAGGATGTAAATGCTGATACAGTTGTTTTCCAGTCTCTTAAATTATGGTCCTGTGACACTAAAGCTCTGTGTGTGTCACTCATTGAGAGATGCTCCTTTTTTATTCCTTTTCCCTGCTCTCTTGTTTTCTGTGTGGATGAGTCATCTTACTTGCAATACCTGTACTAGTGACTGAAGTGCTAGTGGAAACAAAAAATAAACCTGCAGAAATACTGATTTAGCTGGATCTTAAAAATGCATTTGAAAAAAACCAATGTCTGAATCTAGGACTTACTTCTTTTTTTCTTGGACATAATTTTTGGGATTATATTTAATTTGGATTTTAGCTTCATTATCCTGGTTTTATCTAGCAGTTGTTACATATCTGTAGTGTTAATGGAGGATGGAGGAGTAGCACGGAAGAGAAATTGAAATTGATTATTAGTTCTATATCAAAGAGAGGCCATTTTGATTAAATACTTTATTTTAGAGTATTTATTTGTAGGTATTTTTTTGTATTCCAATTTTCCAACTTGCGTTTCCCCAAACTTGAAAACTGTGATTAAAATTTTGCTTTCCATTAGCAGCATTTTGAAGCACATATGAGTTAAAACCCGATTAAACTTGTTTCCTTAAAGATCTATCCGTGTAAATATGCTATACATATAGCACAAAGCATTAAAGCCTGGAACTTAAATGTCTACGTATTAAATTCTAATCCTATTGGATTTCTGTTTATGCCTTAAGGATTTTTAAATTTACAAAATTACACACTTGTAATTCAGTTTCTGATGTGAAATTTTATATAGAAATAGGAAAGGAAGGAAAGCTTCAAGATATAACTTATTTGTCTTGCATTCTCCCTATTGTAATTTCTGACATGTTTAATCTTGTGCTCCTTCAGGCAGTGATGATAAATGTACTAGGTACAATGTTTTTAAGCTATTGGTACAGCTAAAACACTATGAAGACAGCTTTACTCAAGTCAATGAGTGTTGCATGTGCAGAACCTTTGGTTTACTCTCAAATCTCTCTTGAAGATCATAATCTCCTTTGTCAGAAATTGTCACCTACAACTGACAAGGATTCCTTCCTCTGCTGAAGGAAAGGAGCTCTTTCTGTAATTTCAGTATTCCTACCCTTAAATCGTTAGATTTGTAACCCTCTGCAGAAACTCTGAAACTGCAAGCAAATTTTAATGGTACTTTCCTAACCCTGAAAGTCAGTGAATGCTGTGGCAATTGAACCCTGTAACTGGATTAGGAATATGACCACAAGTGCTTGTCCATAGAGAGGTAAGTATAGAGGGAAGATACTTTGTCAGCTAGTTCAGTCAATTATTGTTGTATGCAATACTTAAATATTGCATTTTCCTTTCTAACAGAGTGTGTGGGAAAACAACAGGCCTCGCTCTTGATGTTATAAATGAATTCCCTTATTATTTTTAGGTTAGTAGGCATATAATGACTTCTCCCCCAAAACATTATGCAAAAGACATTATAAGAACAGATTTAATGCTAATGTGTTGATGTTCACAGCACTTGAAGGGACCTCAGGGTTAACAGTTCCTTCCTGGCACTGGAATGTGGGATCAGCTGGGTTTAGCCCATTCCAGGCAGATGATGTTTATCTATAATTTCTAAATTTCTTAATGGAAAACCATGTATATCCTTGGGTGTTTTATTTTGACAACTCATTTTACCATTGGAAAAATTCCTAATAAGCCAATTACTCTTACTGTTTCACAACTGATTCCCAATTTTGAATGCAGAAATTGGCAATTGATGCATTTTTATTTAGCGGGTAGCTCTTTCTTCATTACAAATGTGAAGAGCTCGTTTTTTTCCTTTGTAATTGTACTTGACTCTTTCTGGCTATTAGATACGATTTCAGTGATGTATGTAGCCTTGAAATGTAACTGAAAGGGCATTTATTGCACTGTTAGAGTTTAGTATCTCTCAATTTTTATACCCGCTTCCTTTGAATTAGGCTTGTAGAAAGCTCTAATTTGCTAGATGTGCCTGACAGAAAAGGACCAGGGTGGTAATGAATAAGACAACAGTTAACAATATAGTAACTGTCTTTAAAAGCTTAAGTTGCTTGTTTCTCTGTGTCTGCCTGCCTAGGCCAGATTCAGGGGGATAGACTGATGAGAGAATTCATTAAAAACAGACTTGTGTAGAGAGTTGTCTAGTGTTACTGTTTGTGTTAGGTAGTAAGCTTGAAGCTGCTGCTTCTTGTATAAACAAGAAAGCCAGCAGCAATTATTCTTTAAAACTCAAAGCAGCTGTTTGGGCTGTGAAAAACCTTTCCCATAACACAGACAAAAGTACCATTGTGACTGTTTATACAAATTGGCACTAGTGCTGTATAAATAGAGGGGAATTTCAGGGTTTTTTTTAAACTTACGTATACCTCATCATCCTGCACACAAACTGGGCTTTGTATCTTTGTCTTTAAGCCATAAATCTTGCTCAAAGGCCAAGAGTAAAAACCATTAAAAGGGCTTGATTCTGGCCTGGCTGCAGAAGACAGACCTCATGTATTAATATCTGTTCGTGTAATTGTTGTAGTATTTGGCTAACTTCACTTAATAACAGGATTAACAAAAGCCTAGTAATCAAGGATAAATTGTTCGGGGTTTAATACCCCCTCTGTAGAAGCCAAGGAGAGGAGAAGCCAGTGCCCCAGGCGATTGCCTCCCCGGGCAGAACCTGTTCAGCACCCGCGCCCTGGACAGCTCAGCAGAGTCTGGGCCCGGCAGCCTCTCCACTGCCGGTGCTGCTGCCGCCCGGGCATGGGGGCTTTGCCTTCTGTAGCCCGCAGGTAAACCACGGTGCGTTACAACAGCCGTACATGCCATGCTGCCCAAAGCTTTCTGGTTAGGCTGTTGAATTGTATTTAAAAGACTCAGAGTTTGTGATAGACTCTCATTTTCCCCAGTGCCCTGTGGTACACAAAGACAGCCTTGAGAGTAGACCAGATACACTTCCCTGGAAGGTTCTTTGTAACTCTTTTGAAGTGTGACTCATAGGCCTGCAGTTCCTCTGTGTTTGTTCTTTTATTTTATTTGCTTGGGGGTTTTTAATCTTATTTGGCTTTCAGAAGTTCAGTCTTCATCTATTTGTTCACTTTTTTTCTTAGAAAATAGGTCTCTTGTCACAGGTTTCTGAAACATTGCTAAGCTAGCTTCCCTGTTCTTAGTTTCATCTCTGTTGTTTATTTTTCATGTGCTTTAAGGACTTTCTGGAGCTAGTTCTCATTTTCTGCTAAAAGTTTTGTTAGGTTTATAGTTTCAACTGGACTTCCCTGCTTGGTTCCTTACTGTAAGTGGAAGTAGAAAAAGCAAAAGCAAGTCATGCAGATCCTTTCTGTTCTCATGCTGTCTGTTCAGTTTTCTTTGACGCTATGTGACACCACTTTTATTAAATGAGATGATTAAAGTATCTGGCCATAAATGTTTAAAAACCTGGAGAAACGTCTGATATGTTTTGAGTTAGTATTAGAAAGATGCCTTGAGCAGTAGGAGGCTTACCGAAAGATTAACCTTTCAAAATAACATTAGTTTTTCTTGACAAGGGGATAGAATCTACAAGGTGGTATTCTGAAATATTTACTTTTGAAAAGGGATAGTTTTGCATTCAGTAATGTTGAGGCAGCAAGACAAGATCCATCTTCTGTTTGGAGGAAAAAGAACAAAACATGTAAATAATTAATTTTGCTTAATGGCTTTCAAAGCCAAGATGGAAAACAGAGTAATACTTTGATTCATGTGTGAAAACAAGTTTTGTACATACTTCAGTGACCTTTTGCTTTCTTTTTATGACTCTGCTGCAGGGGCCCTATGTGGTTTGCATTTTGCTTTCTTTTTATGACTCTGCTGCGGGGGCTCTATGTGGTTTGCATTTTTTTTTTTCATATTGTTAAGTATAGTTTATTTAAGATAGTATATGCTTTTTTCCCTACTTACTGTTATCTTTTTACAAATGTCTTGTAGGATTTTCCTTAGGGGTGGGAATCCTAAGTAAATATTAATGCCTTTCAGTGTACTACCATGCCATTACACCAGCTTCCATAAGAACATTGGCAGCTTTATTCAGTTTGCTACTAAATAAATAAAAAAGGAACCCACATGCATTTCTTGCACTCCCTCCCTGCTGGAAGAAACAAAGTGAAATTCAGGGGGAAAAGAAAACAAACTGGTTTTGCTTTTTCAACTGTTGGAGTGCATTTTCTAACTGAAAAATGGAAATCCAGCATTAAACAAAATTAGTATTAGAGCTTTCTCAGTGACTTGGAAGAGTTGTGTTTCTAAATCACTTGTCCCTAACTTGTGGGTAACTTTGTGTTGTTTAGGTTGGACCTGTGCCATATATCTGGGAACTGTGGCAGGTTGTTGGGTAATTTCCAGGGTTGCATTCCACCTTTCAATATTA
Source organism: Acanthisitta chloris (assembly GCF_000695815.1). Classification (NCBI taxonomy): domain Eukaryota; kingdom Metazoa; phylum Chordata; class Aves; order Passeriformes; family Acanthisittidae; genus Acanthisitta; species Acanthisitta chloris. The sequence continues at coordinate 76,263 of NW_008690278.1, read as the reverse complement.
TTTTTTTTCCCTCCCCTTAAACTTGTTTCATTTGAGAGATGATATATAGCATGATTTTATTTATAAGTCAAAGGTTTTTATTGAAGTCACATTCTAAAAGTTATTTCCCTGGTATTCTGATTTCTTAAGTTTTGTATAAGAGCACTTTGTTCCTTGAGCAGTTATGGAAACATACAGTGAATGAAATGCTCTTCTTATTTGCTTAGCTGGGGGTGGAACCCACCATGTATATTTATGTTTAAATACATTTAAAACTTCCTTTAACAGATCAGGCATTGCAAGACAAAACCTAGTAGTTTTATAAGGGATTTTTTTTCCTTGCCTCATTTTCACTTTCTGTAAAACTCTCCCTGAGGGAGTAGGAATTGATAATACAAGTTGTCATAACTGGTACTTTAGAAGGTGTTCCTGTAGTCTTTATAAATTGCTTGTTTACAAGCCATTTGTCTATTAAAAAAAAAAAGGCAGAATTGTTGTCTAAATTGGTTTTAAAGACTAAGACATTAAAAAAAAAAAGGCAGAATTGTTGTGTAAATTGGTTTTAAAGACTGAGATTTGTGTATGCATGTTCTTGCAGAATACTAATAGATGAGAATACTGGGTTTTTTTCTCATAGTGCTTAGAATTGATTCCAGAAGGGTTGCTGTTTTATTTTGCTGGATGGTACTACCCTCAACTTCGTGACGTACCAGGCTAGGCCAACAGCAGCAATAAAATACTGCAGGATTTATAATCCCACCTATCCTGTAGGTTAGTAACATGCTGAATTGACACAAATGCCTCTGAAACATTTGATTTAATTTTAAGGGCCTAAATCAACTGTTTCCCCTTAAAGCTGTTACAGCATTCACCAGGAGTAACTAGGTGACAATGTAACAAGATCAGCCTGTCTCAAGATTTAGTGCAACTCACCTGAATTTTGTTGCAAGTAGAAACCTGGTGAATAAGTTGAAGTTTTAATTTTTCTTCTGGAAGTCATTGTGTAGATGTTAAGTGCTGTGAACGCCCTTCCTTAATTAAGAGCTTAATTTTCAATGTTGTTTGGAATGTCTCTGATGTCAATAAAAATTGTCCTACTTACGCAACAGTGAAGAAGGGCAATTTTCATGTTTATGTTGACTTCTACTCAAAAATGTATTCTCATATATAAAATAGTTTTATTCCCATGTGTATGACATAACTCTTCCAACTGCATCTATTTTTTTCCTTTTAGGCCAGCTTCTGGTCAGTTTTTATACAGTTTTAGCTAGGGACTAATTTTATACCAGGAACAGAATTTCAGTTTGTCCTACCACATTCTGTGCAAAGTACCAGGCAGACAGTGTGTTAGGCTGAAGTCTTCTGTTCACAGAACAAGTTCATCATTCACTCATTTTTCAACCTAGAGCAGGAGGAACTCCCTGAAGGATTAGACATCTGTTATTATTCTGTAGCCTGCCCACTGCTCTGTGGAGGTGTCTTCCAAACCAGAAACTGCTCTTGTAGATTATAGGATTAATGAATGGTACAATGTCTACATAGTTCTGGAAAACAAAGACCTAACCTTAGTGATTAAGTGACGTTCTCACTGCACAAAGCCAGGAATTGTATGAAGTTTTGCTTTGTGTCAAGTGAAAAACAATAAAAGCAGGTTTATCTTATTGACACATCTCCTGGTTTACTGATCTCTGATTTGATACAACTGCTGTAAAGGACAGGCATGTCAAGACCTCTTCTAGAGAGAGGAAGAATATACTTTTGTGATGACTGACAGGAACGCCAGGCTTCCCTTAGGAGCTCAGGTGTTCCTGAGAGGGGTAGTTAAAGGCAAGTTTTTAAAGTTCCTTGATAAAGCAACAGAGCCTGGAGGGCAGAGGCTGTCCTTTACATGCCTGTAGATTCCTTCTCAGAAGTCTATAATACAGAGAGAGATTGCTATGGAAGAACTGGAACAAATCTCTTCACCAGAGCTGATGAGTTACGCCTGGCTTAATCTCACTATAATGTTGGTGATTCTACTGTGAAATTTATCGCAGTTGCTGTTACTGCATTTGCTTGCATACACTGGACTTACTGCCTTTTGAGGGCTTTTCCCACAATGAAAGGAGTGGGTTTAAGCCAGTGTCCATGTGGGAAACATCTCCTTTGACCTCTCCTAAACTCCAGAATAAGAAAACCTTCTAGAAAGCTGACAACAAGGTTTAAGAGTGAGTTATTCTTCAAGAACATCTGGGGGATTTTTATTTTATAAGACATTGAAAGTACATCTTCTGTCTACTGAAACAGAAGTCTTTTTGAGGGACTAATATTCCTCTTAGAGAAAGGAGGAGATCTAATTTGAAACGGAAAAATGCCTGTAAAAATGTTAATTGTTAATTCTTAAAACCTAGTGTGTGAAAAGTAACAACTTGACAATTCAGTGCCCAAATACAAATATACTGCTATATAAAATCTTTCTTGCTTGGAGAATGGTTTGCTTAACTGAAAGTGCCTTTTGAGAACTATTGTTCCCTTCACAGAAGACTTTGAAAAGTTGTACATTTTTTTCAACCGTAGTCTCACCTCAGGACTTTAGATGTGATAGAAGATTTATAAATTATTTTTTGAGTGCTTTACACTTGAAAAAAGCAGGAGTCTGAACAGAATTAAATCCCAAGTGTTTGAGAAGGGCTGGGTGTTGGGTTGTTCAGCTTGCAACATGGAAGGTTTTCACGTGAGTTGTTTGCTGCTGAAGTGTGTATAAAGTACACATTTGGTGTGCATCCCTCATTAGCTTGTCTCTTGTTCAGAAGTCCACAGAATTTTACTGTGGGTGGATTTTTGCTTTGTTTATATTATGGAAGGGTTAACTTAAATGTGACTTACTGGTCTTTGCCCTCTAGCTGCTGCTTCAATCCTGTCAGCCTCCAAATTGTTTTATATCCTGCTGGCAGGCTGGCTAACACAGCAGAGAAATAAGGTGGAGGGATGAACATGTAAGTAAGATGGGAGGAGTGCAGGCTCAAACTTTGGCATTCTTTATGCTGCCATCAAGAAGTGTCCTAAAGAGCTTTTTAATTCCTTCAAAACCAATCTTATTTTTTTTCCTTGAGCACTTTATTATTTATGTTTTAACTACCCAGTCACTGGATTTAGGGGTCTGTGGCAGAGCCTTGCTAACTCGTTGGGTAAGGCTCTGGTTAAGAAGGCCGTGCTACATGGAAAGGCAAAGCAAATTTATGTGATGATTTACTTTTTCTGTGACCCTTGTCCTAGTGTCATTGTGGGCAAATAGACAGTTTTATATAAGGTGACACCTAGAGACTTAAGAGAATTGTTTGACTTTCTGTGTAAGGTAGGGCAAGTTTCTTACTGCCTTTCTAAAGTATATAATGGAGACATTGCTGCCATTGTAACCATTGCTTTTTCTTGTCTCTTTTGGAGTGTAAGCTCTTTGGAGGAGTGAGTAATACATGTATGCAAACATGCATATTTGCACCACTAGGCATGC
>NW_008690278.1:35143-72778 GCF_000695815.1 Acanthisitta chloris | reverse complement strand
TTCCTGAAATAGGAATTATGATTGCTTCGTAGTCAGTTGTTAAGAAAATAAAGCAAAAAACCTCCCACAAACCCCAACCAAACCTCAATGCTTTCTTATTAAAATATACTTTATTAGCATGTTGCAGTTTCATGCTATCTCAGTATTCAGTGTCTCCTTTTTTATGTGTAATGCTTATTTGTCAAATGACAGATCATGACTTTGAACAGTGAAGAACAAAACATGCTTCTTAAACAGTTGCAGGTTCTCTTACATTCAGTAGCCTTACAGATGCATAAAGCAATGAAACCACATACTTCTTTATGTAAAAGCTGTAATTGGATAAGTAAAAGCATTTGAGTTACAATGTCATCTTTCAAACTGCTGAAAAGTCAAAATATCATTTAATTAAATCTTTTCCAACTGCATATCCCTGTTAAAACTTATTTATGGTCTATGCTCTGTGTGCGTGTAAACAAGATGTTTCTCTTCTAAACAAAGATGTTTAAAATAGGAAACTAATCAAATTTCTCAACAGTTTGATAGACCAATGCAGCAGTTTTAAGCAGAAAAAAACCCAGAAAATGCTCAGTAGCATTGTTCGCAAAAGTTATTTGAAATGTGGGTGATACAGAAAATATTTCTTAACAGTTTCTTCAAACAGTGACAGCCATGAAAAAGCCAGAATTGCATTACAGGCTTAGTTGCTATGGTAGGAATGGTGTAGCATGTAATTTGAAAGTTTGGTTGGTTTGTGGTTTATGGATGTTCTGGAAGATTTTGCAGAATATGGTATGGGTGCTATGTAGAGGTAAAATACTAAGCATAGGCAAATCTGTCATGACTGATATGTTTTAAGCATGTAAGTCAATAGCTTGTTTTTTCTTCAGCTTTTACTGACAATAATTAATGAAACTTGGTTGGGAGTTATCATTTTGGCTTCAGTTCTATCTTTTTCTGAACTAATTATGCATCTTTACTGTTGCTCTCATTAGGCATCTTGAATGCTTCCTTCACTATATTACATCCCCAAATGGTATTTAAAAGGTTCTGTCTTAGGAACTTTTGCAAGACTAGTCATTATATTACACAAATGTGTGTCATTCAAACTTTAGAAACTGCTCTCACATTATATCAAAATCTGTACATAATTCATGTTAAGCACTTAAATTATGTTAATACTTACAGATTTAATGATCTAATTCCAGTGTACACTTTTGAAATTGTGTTTTGCAACCAGCACTTGGACCTCTTCCCATTTTGTAGTCTTCTCTTTAATTATGTTTAAAGTCTGGCCCCTTACAGTTCTACAGCCTATTTCTGCAATGGTCCACAGACTAAGGTAAATACTTACCAAGTTGGAAGAAAAGAGGGGTCAATACAGAGTGAACTTCTGAGATGAATTTTCCATTTAAAAACAAAAGGCTGCTTCATGATAAGCAGAGATGTCAGTACTTCTAAATAAAAAGTTAATCCTTAAACAAAATTCCTTTGTGCTCAGGATGAATGATATTCTTCAGCCTGGACTTTTTTAATGAGCTCAGTTCTTATTCATGAGCCATACTTTTACTCTGGAAAAAGAAAAAACAACCAAACAAAAAAACCCCACCAAAATCAGAAATCCAAATAAACAAACAACCAACCATACTTACTCTACTCTCACCAGTTAAGAATGAATGAAAGTAAATGAGCCCATAGATTAGATGTTTCCCTGCTGAATTAAGGAAGTCTTCTGTGGAGGACTGCTATTTTGGAGAGCTAAAGAGGGAAAATACAGAAAAGTCTGCTGTTGTGCTTAGGTAATAAAAATTCTTGTATATGTGATTAAGAAATGAGATGAAAAGCACAAGAAAACAATATGCTTTGAAACATTTGCCCTTGACTTTTTTGAACCTGTACATTTAATAGGCATAACTTTCCTGTTATACTGAGTAATAAATGTAATAATAAGTACTTCTGGTATATAATTTAATGGCACTGTCAAAAAATGAGTCGTTATTATGTTTAGAATTAATATATAAACTCCTGGCAACATCCCACGTAATAATTAACTTTTTGCTTACATATATTCTTCCCAGATGTAATCTTTTCTATTTTGTACTCTGACTTTTTTGTCATTGATTGGTTTTCCCCCTTTTTTTTTTTGTCACTGCTACCTCTATTTCTGCAGGAACAAGTAGGTTATTGGTAAGTATTTCAACTAAATCAGACTTTACAAAGTTTTGCCTTAGTGAGGACTTCTATTTTTTTTTTACCCTCACTTACTTTGGTAAAAACTTTGTAGACAACAGACCAATTGTCTGTAAATGCTGTGCTTTCTCAGGTCTCCATTATCGCCTTGTTTGTGTAGTAGAGTAATAGTTCTCAGATTCTCCAAGAGACTTTGTCTTCTGCATGCTTTCAAGCAGCATCATTATCTGTGCTGTCTTCTAAGATGCTGCCTTCTCCTGGGGCTTGCTCCTTTGTTCCTGTCTGCAGGTTTTCAAGTGCAGTGTTTACTTTGTCTCTCCCATTTCTTTTTTTGTAAGACCTCGTATGCATTTTTGGCCAGTTTGCTCAGAAGACTTCTCTGCATCCAACAAGGTGCTCTGTTTCACGTTGTTCAGTTTAGTCATCCTTGTCCACCATTATTCAGCCATTTTCACATCATACCTCTTCCCTTTTAGCTATCATTAAATATACTCTCAGCATGGTATAGCCACCCTCTCCTCTCTTATTAACGTGCTTCATGTAATTTTGATCAGATTTGTTGTGCTATACAGTACAAGTTTTCAAGATATTTACATCTGTGCATTTTGAAAAAGTAATACTTAATTCTGTGCTTGGAGCAGCCCTTCCTATAGTCTCTTTTAAGTGACATGATTTCTGATGGAAACTTTTTCTTTAACCCTAGTATGTTTTTGAAAGTGGTGACTTTATAGACAGTGTGAAGTAGGGCAGAGGAGTGTACACAAACTGGTTCCCTGCACTTAAAAATTTGTAGTTGTCTTGCCAAATTATTCAGTTACTCAAGAAGTGCCTACTTCTGGCAATAGAACACAGTTATCCTGTCTGTCTTCCTCAACTTGCATTGTGAAATGATGAGTGGAAAGACCATTTTCAGGTGTTTGAGGAAAATGTTGCTCCAAGCAATGAGAGAAAATTGATGGAGTAGCAAAATTAAGGAAGAAAGAATAAAGAAAATATATAGGTTCAGGAGAGACCGAGAATAAGAGAGAATTCTTCCTCCTTGAACTGTAATGCTGAGTTAAAAAAACAATGGGGATGTGGGATATCTGTAATGGAAGAGTTTTCAGGCATTTCATTTGCATAAAGTTTTCAGACCTCCAAGCTGGCCTGCAGTGAGTTGTTTGTCATCATCTGGTAATGCAAGAACAAAGCTTGTTTGACAGATTAACCTTGCCTGCCATGTATAAATAAAACATGCTTGTGTCCCAAAATGTTGACTATGCTTTCTGGCTACTTGCTTTCTGAATAAGGTAGTCAACTGGGCTCCAAAATGTGTCCACCCTGCCTGAACTGCATGTTCAGACAACAGCTCAGCGTTACAAGATTTCACCCAAGTAGCATGAGCCACCACTTGTGTACGGAAGCCTCTGAAGTGGTGATAGGATTAGGTTAGTTTCTTCTCATACTACTGGTGTTACCCTGCTGGTGTGGCTAGAAAGGTCCTTGCTCTTATCTCTGCTTGACAAAGATCTGGCAAAGATCTGATGAATAGACATGAGAGAGAGAAAGTAAGTATCTTTCCTTCCTTGCCCTTGAGTCAGATTTTGGAAGGGAGTTATTATACCTACATGAAAGAGAGAGAGGAAGTGTGTTCCCTTGGGTTCTCTCCCCTGTCCCCCTCCCTTGGGAAAGATGCAATGGAAATTAATGGTATTTTTCTGGGTAAAGTCGTGTTGATAAGTGAAGTTTTTGGTTGCTACTTGTAAATATACTTATCAAACATAGTAAACCAAAAGCTAAAATCATCTGGTTTTAGGGTGTGGGTGGATCTGTGGCTTGCTCTTACCTTTCAATCTGCCAAATGTAACTCCCAGCATAAGTTTATACTCACACTTTGTCTGTCTTTGGCTGCTTCTCTTCCATTGAGAAATTTGTGGTATGGACCTGTGATGGGAGGGGTGGAATGTCTGAAATGCAGCCTATAAAGTAGTAAGTTAAAGAGTGAATTAATAGCTTACAAATCACTTTAAAAATTGTTCTTATTTGTGTGCTTGTCAGTTTGAAAGTGCAGAGACTCTAGGACTTTGGATGAAGGAGACTTGAGCGATCTCTCATCTAGCTTGACTACATATCCCTATGGATGATGGGATGGGAGGGTAACACCCACCCACAAACACGGGTGGAGCTGAGGAGGTCTTTCCTCCTCTGTTTGTTGGGTGCTTGCATTGGTCTGAAATGTCACTCTTAAAAAGCTGTTCCTCTAATAACAGCTGTTCTTATTTATGTATGAAGAGTTGAAATCAATCTTTCCACAGGTCTTTCCCACCTGTAGTTTCATCTTCTGATTTGCAATAGATTTTAGAATAGGGCTTTTTTATTCCCTTCTCTTTTAATGGTTGCATTTTTCCAGTTTCTAAAACCGTGCAGCTTGTCAATTATAATCATTATCACACTAGTTTTACATTGATATTAGACACCTGAAGCTGTGCAGTTGATAAAAGCTTTATGAATAAGAAAATATGTCTTGTTCAATTTCTCTTCATTCTGTACTGTGTTTTATTCAGTGATTGCTACTGAAGAGCTCACTTTCCAAATTACCAAGATGAAGGGAGCTAAAGAAGTTGTGTAATAAGACTCTTTCATAACTTTTTGCTTAGGAGATGAGCTATTACCCAAACATATATTTTCTAATTATTCTGTGGGCTCCTTACATAAAGTAGTTGAGGCTTGTTTTTATTCGCCACTTTATATATTCCCCTCTTTCCCACCGAGTGCGGTGGGAGCTTTAAATAGAATATACAAGAGAAAATCCCTTGTTTCCTTCAAGGAATTCACAAGTTGGTTTACTTCAGTTTCATGGCACAAAAGTAGGGAAGAAAATCCCTCTAGATATGAACCCAAAATTAGTAAGTGCTGAGAAGAAGAACTTAATTGTACTTATCCTGGTTCAGTTTTCTAGAAAAGACAGAGCTTGGAATATTCATATTGTGTTCCTTAATTCTAATTGATTTCCTATTCTCCCAAATTGAGGGGAGTATTTCTTAATTTCTTTTCATCTCCAGACATTTTTCCAGATGGTGTTGTGTTCTTCTGGCTTAAACAATATTCCATATAAGGAAGGATGGAAGCTAGAGAACTAGATGTTTCTTTTTACCATGACATTTTCTTCCTTAACGTAAGACTTCTGTACAAAAAATGTCAAACTTTCTCTAAGTAGCCATTTGTATTGGCAGCTACAGCACCTAGAAATTCTCCTGTAGAAAGTTTCCCAGGAATTGGTAATTCTCTGTTTTCTTTTGCCTTCTAACTTAAAGACATTTTTTAAATGTTAGTTCTTTGTTCTTGAATTTAGTGTGAAATAATTTCCATATTCTCTTTGATGGTTAGGGTAAACTTGCCAGGTAAGATGTTAGTTGTGTTAAAGCAATGTGCTTTCATGTACAAAGCTTCATGGTTTTGAGCTTACAGAATTACTTGTTCTATCTTTCCATTTCAGCTGTCTGAGGAGAAAAGAGAATTCTGTGGCCATATAACTCTGATAGACGATATAGTCTTTACTGGTGCTTCTTTTTTTTTTTTTTGGTTCTTGAAGTTTTACAAATTAATTTACAAAAGAAAGTAGCAACAGAATTTCGACTTGACCAGGATTGTAGTTACTTCACCAAGAATCTGAATTATTTCCATCTTTTTTGCTGCTGTTCTTACAATCTCACTTCATAGTTTTCCTCACAGTTGAACAGAAAAGAAGTAGAGGCATTATGCTTTGACTTCAATAAAATGTTTATGCTATGTTGCTTTATTTTCTTATGAGCCAACTTAGAGAATGTGGTCTAGGTGAAAAAGTAGGTGAATGCTGAAATAGTTGGGGAAAAAAAATCCTGCAGCTGCTCTAGGAGAGCAATTCAAGTATCACAGTGGTTGGCTTTGGGTCTGTTTTCAGTCAGCTTTTTTTTGAGGGTGGCCACTTTTAAAAAAAAGGAAATACAGTGCTGTGTTTGTAAGATCTGAAAGCACCATGGAGGGCAAAATTAGGGCTCATAATTGTTTTTAATGTGTTAGAAGACTGTTCATAGTTGATGAAAATAGACAAATGATAATTGCTAGATGTGAGCAGAAATATACCAGTAAAATGGGACTTGGCTAATAACAGTTCTGCTGAAGGTTTGGGGATTGTTATTGGGTCATGAGAGGAATGAGCCAATCACCTGTTGGTGTGTTTAAATTGTACCTACCTATATACACACACACATAAAGGAGATATCTCTGTGTATAGATAGATCTATATATTACTATCTAACACCTAGTGTAATGGAACGATGTGATACGTTACTATTAATTTCTGCTTAGGACTCATGAAGTCTTAGCCTTAAAGTTCTGCCCAGTTCTTGGCAATGCAATATGGTAAGGTTGGAGAGAGGCTAGAGGACAAGTGGAATAAAAGGTTTAGGCATCAGGGCCTGTGAGGAAAGATTAGAGTAGCTTGGGTTTTTTCGGACTAGAGAAAAAAAAATGAAGGGCACACACTTTCGAGTGTGAATTTGTTTTATACTGAACACAGTTTCTGACTGTCTACCACAGATATAAGAAGTAATCATCTTTTATGGTGTGTTGTATTGTTTTGTTTTAGCATTGTTATGCAGGCCTTATTTGTAATTTTGCATACCACCATCATATTTACTGAATGCTTGGCTTCCAGATTGTCTCTTATCTCTTTTTCTAAGTACCAAAACCCAAGTGGGAATATGTAAGTAACATTTGTCAGGCTTCTTATTATCAAATACATCTTAGAAAAGTGCGTGTATGCAAGGATTTATCTTTTTCTATAACTTCTTTAAATGCAAACCAAGGTGGACTTATCCATCTTATATGAAAACATAAGGATACAAAAATTTAGAAACTAATATGCTGCATACTTATTTTAAAAGATCAGCTGGTCTCATTATACTTTTAGTTTGGCTTTGCCAGTATTGCAGTTGATGCTTTCTGCTGAAAGTTTACTCTGATCAGGCTGATGCAGTCTTTTGTGTCAGTGCAGGTTTTGGTTTTGGCTACTTCTTGCTACAGCTTTTTAATATTGTCTAAAAATATCATCCGTTCTTCTGTGCACGTCTAATACCACTTTAACATGTTTCCTTTGTGTGTAATTCTGTGACACGCTGCATAGTGTTGTCTGGCAGCTCTTAGCTCTCTTGTTTTTCTTCTCACCATAAAGTAGATATTTCAGAGTAAGTGGCAGCATGATTTAGCAAAACTTTTAGAGGTCCAAGAGTTTGTTATTGTTGAATGTTTTATGTTTGTTCCACTATGCACTGAACTGCAAGTTAAGCAGTCTGATGTTTGCAAAGCAAGGCAAACACAGTAAAGTATCCCTAAAAGGTTGAAATTGGTACAGATGGAGTGAGTAGCAAGCCATCAACCTGTCCCTGTGGGTAGTTTCCAAGCATGCCAGAGATGAAAATCAAGTTTTGTAGATGGATGTGAGAGTAGATGGGATTTTTTGGCTAACTGGAGGTTCATTTGCAAAAGATGGCAGAGTCTGAAGAGAGTGATGCATTCAAAAGAGAATGAGAGACAGGTTTAGTTATTTCAAACTTCCTGTGCCACCTCGGGATTTTCTAGTAGCTGTACTGCAACTTTCTGTTCTGTCTCCATTTCTTGTAATTGTACTTTTTTCCCAGGATTTTGGTTTTGTTTAAAGTAATGTGTTACTTTCAGTATTGTAGTCAGGGTTGTGAAACTAGATGATGGGAGCTTGTCAGAATTTGGCTTCCTGCCTCTTAAGGGCACAGTTGTAAAAGTCAGCTAGAGGTGTGTGTTTGCTCAGTTTTGGTGCTCAGTTCTTTCCTGATGCAGTGAAAGCAAATGGGGTGAGATGTGGTTCTTCAACTGACTCAAGATGTATCACAGGCAATGTTCTCTACTATGGGAGAAGGAAGTACAACCTTGCCATGATATGCTGACAGTGACAACAGTAATACAAAGGTGATAGCCTGTCACCTTGGATAAGGATGAGGGATGCTGCGAAGCCAACACCTTCATAAGAGCTGGAATTTTACCTAGAACTATACATCCTCTCTTCGATCTCCTTGTAAAGAGAGTGAGAAAGTAGTTAATTGAGTTTCTTAGTTTTTAGAGGACACTTCACCTGATGCCACCTCCTCTGATAACTACTTCCACATTGTGGTCCAAATGTCTGTGAATGCATTGTTTATCTCCAAAACTCAGTAGAACAAGTCATGTAGAGAGCAAGTTATTTCTGACCTGTTGCTGATTGTTAAAGTCACGTGAAACTTTCTTTCAGTTATCGGAATTGTTCCTTGAGACTGATGGTAAAAACAAACATAGGCTATAAATGTAGTTAGCCTGCTGGGCAGGGGTACAATAGAGTCTTTGTTCTTACCGAGTACTTAATTGTAAACTGGGTCATGAAACTATTGCCTTCTGATTTGAGGAAAGGTGGGAAAATACCAGCTCATTTTAAGGACTTTTAACTGGCTTGTGGACAGTGTTGATTGTTCACTTATTTATATTTTTACAAATACAGTTAAAAATAAAAAAAAAAATGTGTCTGCTGTCAAAATAATCTGTTCTTTGGGTTCACTAAAGGAGTTGGAAATGGTAATTTCCTTCACACGAAACATACACTATACATCTCTTGGGGAAGATTGCTAAATCCAAGTACTGGTTATTGCAGTGGAACATTGTGAAGGAATGAGAAATAGGATTTCGCTTGTGTTGGAAAAATGTTTCAGCAAGTGTCGTGAGCCCAAGGCTCTTTTTCTGCTGTTATGCTTGTCTCTGGCATGCAGCTGATTCTGGTCACTGGAAAAGCATGTTTTCCACAAATATACCTTTCCTGTGTCAGCTAAGTTGTTCCTTAAGGCTGAGTTAAGTGTCATGTCCTCTAGTCTCTGGGTTCTTCAGTTCCACATGCTGAGTAGAGCTACAGCAGTCAGATATCTCAGACTTGCTGTGTCAGGATTATATTTGTAGTTGTTTAACTATTACCTTCAGATCCCCCTTGGCACAGGACAAGCCACAAGATAATGTATTGTTTAACACTTACTATATTGCTAGAAGGCAGGTTGTATACTAGGTTTAAGGGCAGATGCATGGTAGTATAAGCATATTCATCTGCTAGAAACTAGAAAGATTTTTCACAGCTGTCTGTGTTTAAGTATGGTTTAAGTAAAAGCATTATTACTACTAGTAGTAGTAGTATTTACTCATTCTCTCCCTTGTGTTTTATTTGGTTTTAAGTATTTCCTCCAATAATTCCTGATATATGTACTGTCTTTTTAACACTGCTAACTTTAGCAATGGTTTTAAGGACCTGCTGGTAGTTGTCCCTGCCCTCTGTCACTCCCAATTACAAGTGCTGATGACCCTGGGGAATAAGCTAGGAGAGTTCTGACCAGAAAGCAGAGGGAACCTGTTAATGACTGTCTTGGTGCTTAACTAGGCATGAACATAAATGTTAACCTGCTGTAATGCAAACACTCCCTTCTGTCACAGCAGGACTCAATCCACAGCATATAAGGAAGTTATGTGCTTTTTCACATCAAACTATGTTGTCAATTGTGCCTTATAGAAGCATAGAAATAAGAATAATTCATGGATCTTAAGTCTAGTCAAAGCCTAGTAATCAGCTGCAATAGGCTGATAGAGAGAAAATTTATACCCTGAGTCAATTTTTGAAGAAAAACATAAAACAATAAAAGGTGATTTTGGGCATTTGGAGGACTGAGATAGTAATTTTGATTTTAGTCATGTTGAGATGCAGCCTGGAGGAAGAAGGCCTTACAGTAGCTAAAATGCCACTGATAAAGCTTTCTAAAAGTAAACCAATCCTTTCAGCTTATTTTTTTCCCCAAAGATGTGTTTGACTGTTTTATGCTTATTAACCTGTGATTATAACCGTTATTTGTAAAGATGTGGATTGAGGGAGGAGAATTAAAATAAGGAGAGCAGAACAATGCTTAAACCAAAGTGTAAGATTGACACAAAGAAGAAATAGATATGAACTGCTTATGACTAAAATAGGAAGAATCAGAACTGTACTTTACCTCAGGAAGTGGTTTCTAGTACATGTTCAGCTGCTGCTCTGAGTTCCTTATGGTTGTTACTAGCTGTCCTCTGACTTGCTTCCTGTTAGCTGCACTAAAGAAATTAATCATTGTCTTGATAAAGGAAGTGCATTACTTCTACCAAGTGCTAATGCTTCAGGTTAGTTGCTTGATCTACATTTGGATAATAATTAACAGTAAAGATGAAAAATCTCAGGCATCAGTAACTTGAAAGTGCAGCATCAAGTCACTTGTCGTCCTTGACTAACTCAGTTCATCGTGGACTCCCAAGGTTAGAAGTACAAAAGTAAGGGGCAACAAACTAGAACATGGTGGAAGGTGCAGTGGCCTTTTATACAGGCCTGCATCAAGACTTTTCAACAGCATCAAAGAAAATGTTGAGCCTTTGCACTGATATAGATGGGATATTTTTGCTGAATCTTGTCCTATTGGACAACCTGCCTGTAGGTATACTCTGTAAATCATCGAAATCCCTGTTGGTAGCTTTTTGTCTTTTACTTGTGTGTTAATTATTTAGCAGATCAAAATCAATCAGACTTTTATCAGACTTTTCCATGGACCATAAGACTGGTCCAGCCAATCTTGTTCTGTAACTGGAAGACTGCTGTCTTTGGCAATGACATGAAGTATTAAGTAGTTTTGTCATAGACTATTATGCAGTTGCATCACAATCCAGACTGTCTTAATTATTCTTTATCCCATATTGCCTCAGGCTGTGACCTCAAAAGCTAAACAAGGTCATGCTTGGCTAGAATGAGAGAAGTCAAACAAATTCAGTGCTACAGGAAATATTAGTGATTCAGTAGGTGAGGCAACACCCCTGAGTTAATCTTTTCCCTATGCCCCAGACTGGTAAAAGATGCTGCAGCTTGCATGATGAGATGTAAAACTGAGATCCTTTGTTAAAGTTTCAGTGCTATTCCTGGTAAAAATGAAGATGTTAGTCCAGAGTTCCTGCTAAGTTCAAATTTTAATGGCTGTGTTCTCTACACATTTCTGATTTCTATTTTAGAAGAGTCATTATCATCTTCCTCGTGTCTTAAACTGTTCTTAAAGTTGTTGCGAAAGTTTGCATTTCAGAGACATGTTTGCAGTTGGCAACAGAACAATTTGCAGAAAAAATGGTCCATTTTGAGATCTTTTGAAATCAAGAGAATCATATTCATATAAGAAATGTCAGGTCCAAACTGAAAAGCTGCCAGGTTTTTTTTTTTCTTTTAATGTGTGCAGAATAGCTTCTTGGCTTGAGTATACATGGTCGAGTGTACTCACACTTATGTATCTTTATTTTCCATAGGATTCAAGTGCCCTGTATGTTCAAAATTTGTATCTTCTGACGAAATGGATTTACATCTTGTGATGTGCTTGACAAAACCAAGGATAACCTACAATGGTAAGAAAGAAGTAAGCTGATAATTTTAAATATTAGAGTGATAACAATTCTTCACTTAATAAGATACTCTGGTAACTAGTTCAGTGGACTTAAAAATTATGTATGATTTTTGCTTGTAGTTAATTTTTTCAAAGTAATTCCTAAGAACTTGGTCTATTTATACTGCATGACAACATAATTTGCACTGTTGACTTGTTCTGCAAATATAAAATTATTCTTACTTGAGTGTGTTTGTTCCATTTTTTGCCCACAAGATCAGGTATTGGTCCGTGTGAGTTTAGTGTCCACTTAAGATATGTGGAGCTTACACGTCCTCTCACCTAATGGCATAAAGTAGTGAGGTGGGTCAGTCAAGTCTCCTGGAGGCTCTGTCAAGGACTGTTACTTGACATGCATTTGCACAGTATTCAAGAAAGTAACCTTTTCTTGAAGGAACTAAAGAACTTTCTCCTTCAGCTGATTGCCTGTGTGATACTTCATAAGGACTAGTAGATATGGATGTTTTTGTTATTTTAATTCAACTGGCCAATAGCAAATGAATCACCTTTAGTAGCTCTGTCTTTTTTCCCTACTGCTAAGCTCTTCTTCTAGGCAACCTTTCATGCAAGGCAAACAGGACTTCTGCTGTTGTTGGAATCAACCTTTCAGTCACTGTGGCTTAGACTGCCACTCAGTTCTATGGCAAGCACACAAAAAGGCTTCAGGAAACTAGGAGTAAGAAAATCTTACTGAAATCTTAGTGCTTGCTTTGGCAGAGCTGTCCTACCATCAGAAAATCTTATTTTTGCTTAGCAGTCATCAGATGTAAGAACAGAATGCAATTAGAAAGAAATTGTAGAGGAGAGGGAGTTGAACTCTTTCTGGAGGTGCACAGCAAAAGGTTGAGAGTTGGTGCTCACAGGTTTCATCAGGGAAAAATTTGATTCAATGTAAAGTAGAAATGTCATATGATGAGGGTGGTCAAACACAGTAGCAGGCACCCATAGAGGTTGTACAACTTCTGTCCTTGGAGATGATTAGAAATTAACTGAACAAGGCGCTGAGTGACTTAATCTAACGGTTCTGCTTGAAGTGAGGGGCTGGACCAGAAGACCCCCAGAGGTCCCTTCTTATTTATTGCATAACCTGCAGTTATGTGGGCCCTTTGACCCTCCAGGCACCTTGCTGTTATGGTGTTCTACACTGGATATTTTTATTGGAACAAGTCTTGAAGAATGGTTGAGCCCACCTTATTCTTTGTCTGGATAACAATAATACTGGCCCTTAATTGCAAAGATAATTTGAAATCATATTCTGAGAGTTGTGAAATCCATTTCAAAGCAAGGCACTCAGGAAAAGTAAATACTTTTTTTTTCCTCTTGGTGTTACTACACATATATTTGAGAGGGTTGACTTCATCAAACACAGGGGGCTTTTTTTCTCTTAGTTTTTCTTTTTTAGATTTAGGGCTGAGCATTTTCCAGGATAAGGTGTGTACTGAGGGATGTTCGATGTCAGAGAGAAGCAGGCTAGTCACCCCAGTCAGGGCAAGATAATGACTTTGGGATTAGTTAGGGTGGAGCAGGAGGAGGCAGACTGGCAGAGAACAAACTCTGGCACTAATCCAGTTGATGGGATGTGCACAAATTCTGAGTTGACTGACTGAAATCCTTTGCCCCTGCTGCTTCCTACACATATGTATGAGCACACTCAGCTGACTAACTTTTGTTCAAAGATACAGCAATTACGTAATGCAACCTCTCATTATCATTTGTGATGTTTGTATTGCAACAGTGCCACATTCAGACTTATTTTCCTTCCTGCACCGTTTCTCTCAGCTGGCATACTGCCGGTTGGAGCTCCTTTGGGCCATCTTGTTACCTTTGTGCAGTCTGTTAAGTCACTAAACTTCCATGTGAATGAGCAGAAGTAAAACCTGTGAGTGGCAGCTGAAGCCACTCTCTGGATAATCTGCAGCATGACAAAAGTGGTTGTGGACAATGCACTATGAGTTATTACCAGCAACATGTCATTTCTCAATTTAGGAGTATGTCTGCTGTATAGTGAGACACAAACTCATTCTAGGAAGTAGTTGTATAACCTTGAAAGGAGAAAACTGCTAAATTAGGTAGGCAGGTTTGAGAGAGACACTTACTTAGAAGAATGGTCTCATTCTCATAAACACTTAATGGAAGTGCACGCTGATCCTCGTGACTCCAGCTGGTTAGCTCCTGAAGTCATGGACTAAATCTTAAATTATAGCCTGTAGCTGGCTATTCAAATTACTGCAGCACAAAGAAATTGAGGATATGGCTTCAGAGTTGTGCAGTGCTCAGGTGTTACTTTGTGCTATGATTGTGGTCCCTTTAATGAGGCTAATGAAAGAAAATTAACTAGCAGATTGGTAACCTAAAGCTACCATAATTTCAGGCCCAGAACTGCATGCGAATGTCTATATGCACACTTTTTTTTTCTCTTGCTATTTTGCTGTTTGTCCTGATAAATCTGCCTTTTTGTCATAGGCCATAAGAAAGGCATCTCAAGTTTGTTTAAAAGAAGAAAAGATGTTTCTATCAACTTCCAAAATGGAAGGCATCTCTTTATGCTTTACTTTCTCATTGTTATTTGACCTTATGCCATACATACTCACATAGAACCAACTAGACATCATTTGCTTGGGTTGGTCACTGATCGTTCCCAGTCCTATTACTATCACCAGGAAAAATTATTTTTTTTCTTCCTTTTTTTCCTCTGAGTTTTGAAGGGAGGCTTAGACTTTGTAGGTGCTGAGATATTTAGAAACTGAGCAGTTGGACTGAACTGTGCTAATGTCTAGTTCTGTTCTGGATGTGTTTCCTCATGATATTGTAAATGGATTAGTTGTTCTTTCTAAGAAACACCAGGGAGAAAATTGTATGTATTCTGTCTTCTGAGATGAACCTTCTTTCTTTCTAAATATGAATCTGACACATGCAGTCTTCCCCAGAAAAATGTTGTAAGACTGTTTAGTTGTGATTTGAAGTTTTAAAAAAATTAATGAGCCCTCCCAGGCAATCTCTAATTGCTTTCTGAGCTACCTTTGTGCATTGCATTTGGCAGTTGAAAGGGTCAGTGAACTGCAAACTCTGGCAGCTGTCTGATTTACATGTGTTTTCTCAAAGAGAGTGGTCACAAAATTGTCCCAGTTCTATGCTGTAAGTTGTGCTGATTTTCATATAAATAAATCGGTACATTTATTAACCTTATTCTTTCAAAATCATGTGACTTGCCCGCAACAGAGATCTCATTGCTGACTCAATTTGGCTTGTAAAAGGAGCTCTTTCTTTTTTCTGTGGAACTTTGTTCCACATCTCTTAAACTACTTGTGGTGCTCACACATGAACCAGTATCTAGGCATTTTGATACAAAAGCTGGTTAAATGAATGGAATCATGAAAAAAACATTGTGGTGGTTGGCATTGCTGCCGTAAAGAACCTTCTTTTTATCAGCAATCAAAAACTTGCTTCATACTGTTGCTGAGGAGCCAGAGTAGGTCCCATGCACTGGTTAACTACAGGTTGCCAAAAGCCACTTTTATGGAGAAAGTGGGTTACTTGCTAGTTGACAGTCTTCTTTTATTTTTTTTTCCTTAAAAACTCTGCTAAAATATACTGCAGCCATACCTCTTCCTTTGAGCTTCTCCAGAATGTTAAATGAGGCCCCTTGCACCATCTTGTTTGAATTTGCCAGGGTGAGTTACATGGGGAGCCCACTTAGGGACTGCTTTGCAAAAAATGGTGCTTACACTGTAGCCCTGTATTTTGGGCAGACAGGGGTATTTGTGTGAATTTACTCAGTGCTTTGGAAGAAACTTGCCTTTAACTCCTTGCTGATGATTAGAGCTGTCTGGTGAAGTTTAGGTTTTGAATATAATTATTGTTCATTTTGTGTTGTTACAGTATTGATGCTTATTTCACTAGATGATGTATAAAAATTTGAGAAGACACAGGAACTGCTTGTAACTTTAGGGGTACCAGTTTTGGATGCTTTGTTACAAACACACCCAATCTCTTGTGAAGAAACCTTGCCGTTGGTTCTGAAGCAATTCTGTTTTTCATTTTAAAATTCCTGTGTTTGTCTCCCAGAACACTTCGTAAGACTTTATTATTTTTCTTGTTATTTAAGTGCCCCTCAGAGTGCTGGGACTAGCAGCCTGGCACCTGGCCAGGTGGGGAAGCCAGTGACCCTGGAGAGCTGGGGAGAGCCAGTCAGCTCACTAGACTGGTTGGCTGGCTTGGCGAGCCGGCCTGTCCTCTTTCAAAAGTTTTGATTGAATTAGCACATTCCTCTGGAATATTTTGGGTTTCATCAAGTCAGCACTTTCTGTTGGAATGGTGTTCTACTGGAAACTTTCTAAGCCGGTCTCCTCAAAGCCGTTTGCTCAGAGGTGGTGCTGCTTTGACATCAGCGCTGCTTTCACTCAGACTGCCCTGCATTTAATTCAGATATGGCAGTGGGTCTGACTGTTGGCCAACATATTTACTGAGGTTCATTTTAAGGGGAAAAGCTTTTGCTAGTGTGATTCAAAGAGGAAGAATGTTGAGATATCCAGTGCATGAACTGCTTTTTGCATTTTAAGGAATCTTTTTTTCCCTTACTCAAGGTAAGGACTTTGTAATTTTTCTTTTTAAATTACAGTAAGTGAATTTTTTAGACCTATCATACTAAAAAAGAGCTGGAGATCAGACATCACAGATAGCAAGGATCACAGATATGGTTTTATATTAATAGTTTATTCAGTTTCTTTGGAATGGAGAATTATTACGTGGAAAGACTGTTACAGACAGAATATTGAAAAATAAGGTAGATGTACTGAATGGAAAACGTGAGTGGAACTTGATGTGCTTTTCCTGTCTGACGATGTACTTTGTTTTCTGAGGCATTTGATCTAGCACCATGCATAGCTAGATGAATATCCCTGTGCCATCTAACTGAACTCAAAGTGACTTGGGCCACAACAGTGCAACTGATTCAGATTAGCAAGCCTGTAAAGCAGCGTTTTGTTGTGGTTTAAATACGCCATTTATTCTAAATCAGATTGAACTATTGAGTTAAACTGTGTCTTGTGAGGAAAGCATTTCTCTCTGGGACTGCCACATGCTGAGGCCTGCGTGTGAGTAAGTGTCAGAATCCTGAGCTGGAATCTGTGTAAGCAATAATCCTGCTAGAGGAGTTGCTGACATTGAAATTGCAGCTACAACATATACATTTTGTTCAAAAGTAGAGACTTGAAGACTGTCATCAGTCATCTAAAAGGACTAAAGAAAAATATTTTGGAAACATTCTTTGTGAATGGGGCTGACCTAATTTTTTCTAACACAAGTTATAAGCTTTGTTGATTGCTGTCTGTTTCAACATCTTTGGAGCAAGCTACCTGTGCCAGGACTTGTTGGGTTTATATTGCTCAGTAGAAGGGAAGCAAACCAGTATACCTTAGCCTAACATTTGGAGCACTGAGATACATGACTCTGATAGTCCTGCCCGCTGCAGTGACTTGATTGCCTTGGTGACTTCTGTGCAACAAGGGGGAATATTTTACCTAGGAGGGCTGATGCTCTCAACTGCTTTGACTGATGCCCTGAAAACTTCAGTCTGGAACGAAAGGAATTACTAGCTTCAAGTTCACTTCTCTGCCCGGGTTTCTGAGATCATCCCCTGACAGACCTTGCTAAAGGGCACCTTGCCAGTCTGCCTGGAAAAGCTTAAGCCTTCTTCCCTGTCCTCATCCTTTAATAGGACTAGACTTTCAGCAGAGCAGTACAAAATAATATTAAGGCAGATCAGTTCTTTCATTCCACTGTACCCAAGGTATAAAATTCTCCGTAGAATTTCTCAGTTCTTCCATTTTTAAAGTTTAACAAGATTCTTTGCTAAAAGTTTCTAGCTTCTTGCTCTGCCCTAGATGGTTCTGTGCTCTATCCTCAGGGATGCTGGGAAGGGAGAAGAGCATACTTTAAAAGGTAGTTTAACAGAACATGTAAAAAGACACTTATCCCATGTTTGCAGTAAAATAATGATATTTACTCTTTGTTTTGATCTTATGTACTCATGAACATCCACCAGACTATTTAGGAGGTTCATTAAGTTTCCCTGATGCTTTAAAACTGTTTTCTTCACTAGTCCTTGAAAATATGTGGAACTGTTCAACTTTGAGATTTTGTTTAACATGGTAGAACAGTAGAACATTACTATATTAAATAAAATTTTTATCTCGGACATTTGCACAGCTGTTCTTCTGTGAATTGATACAATATCAGCTCAGACTTTTCATAGCTTGTCTTGCCAATCATAGTTATATTTAAGGAGGGAATTGTCATTAAAAGGAGGGAAATTGTGTTTGACGAACTTGATTAAAATATATTCCCTTTGGGAATTGTTGGTAATGTTTGACCAAGGAGAAAACTTTTGCTGGTGTTCACCAGTGTAGGCTGAAGATAGCTACTTGTCCAAATGAGCCTGCCAAAAAGAACAAACTCTAGTTGTTTCTCTTTGTTCAGTAAACTGTATTTCCTTCCCGCCATCCCAAATCTCTCCTTCAACAGTTTTTTTTGGTACCTCATGGAAGAGCATCACTGCAAATGCAGCCTGTTACAGTTCAGGTTTGTTGGGCAGGGAGGTTGTTCCTTTTAAAGAGCAATGTTGACAAATGTCACTAAATAAAACCATACTCTAGTTCAACTTGTGCCTGCCTCCTAAAGGGGATAGGACCTGCTTCAGTGACCCCATTTCAGCCTCAGTCACTGGATCAATTGGGTCAGTCTGTGATAATGTGGAGTTGCAGCACTTTTAGAGGCTGCAGTCGCTTATGTTTCCTCCACACCCATAAACTGTCAACCCTTTGCTAAAGGGTCAGAGAAGTAAGCTGTGTTTTTGTAATGGTGTGGCTGTGAAGAAAGCTCATGAAATGGGAACACAGAGTAACAGAGAGGAAAGTACTTCCAATGTCTGGAGCAGCAGTTCACAGAACTGCCGACTGCCCCATTTATCTTGGTGAGATATAATCTTGAATGTTTAATAGTGGTGGTTAAGGTATGATTGCTTATTATTTTACTTTTCACACAAGAGAAAGGGAGATATAGATTTGTAAAAAAGCTGTGACAGTTCACTTTCAGGTTGGAGATGCTCAGTAGATGATGCTGATTTTTGTCTTTTGTAATGAAGTAAAGTTGACTTGCTTCGATCTTGCTGAGAAGGACACACTGCAGAGATCATACCTATTCATATCTTAAACTTTTCCCTGATTTGTTGTGAATGTGACTTACTCTTTTAATGAACCTTTGGAGAGAAGGATATTTGGTGGGTGAACCTCTGCATACTTTCCCATGGGCCAGGCTTAAATCTGCTAGACAGAGCTTCTTGTGACAAAGCCATCACAAATCACTCCTGGCCAAAATAGCTGCAGTGTCACCTCATACTTAGTTCTTGAGACTGGGACAACCATTTATTTTTTTTCTCAGTACATTGGAATCACCTTTATGTAAATGCATACATGTACCATGGGAATATGCAGCACTGGATAATACAGTAAAGCTTTTGACAGCTATAGAACAAGCCTGCTTGTTTCCAGAAGAAGTAGAGAAAATGGGATCATTCATGTGCTGACTACCTCAATTTTTTTCTCTTGCTTATAAGCTGCTCCTTAACCTCAGATACTGCTGTTGTCTTGCTTTTGTACTGACAGTGCTGCTAAAGTCATAAAACAGTTCTTATCCTAGAAAATTACAGATGCACCTGTGAACCAGTGCCACAAAGAACGTCTGCGGGTGACACAAGGACCGATTGAGATTGGATGAGAAGAGGACCCAATATATTGTGCTGTGTGTCATTGTATTTCTCTTATATAATGGCAGTGCAGTGCTGCCTGCAGCAGAAAGCCAAGGGACAGTTTTGTTCACTCGGTAGCAAGCGCTCACTGTGCTGTGACTCCGCATCATGTGATGCAGGCAGACAGGAGCTACCTTCCATGCCTTACACTTAATCAGTCTTTAGCTCTGAGAGGTCATTCAGAGGATGTCATAAATCGTGTCTGCAACTGCTGCAGTCTTGTGACTGCTGGGAACTTAGCTTCAGGGGAAATAATGTTCCTGGGTTTGTATGGTAATTCTGCAGTCTTTAAAGCTTATACCTCTAAAACCTTAAGATTTTACTCATTTGCCAGCAGCAAACTGACTTCTTTTTTTGTAATTGCTCTGTGGAGAGAAAATCCTTGAAAATACCCTTTTCCTAGTCTTAGAAAATAGGTTTGCTTGGCTGGATTTCAAAATAAGACTACTTGAAATTGTTAGGTTTTAAAAAATAAACCCCAGACTACATCTCACTGAGACTGAGTGATCTGTGTAGGAATTTCATGGTATTTCCTTCCCTAAATTCCTTATTGTTTTGCAGGAACTAGTACAGATTATTTGCAGACCAGGATTTTTTCTTTCTAAAGAATATAAAAGAATAAGAGGCAGTTCTCCTTGCTCAGAAACTGACCCAAGGGCAGATCAATTGAAAGTATTGCCTGAAGCACCATTTGTCATTTATTCTTCAAATTAAAATCTTGCTTTAAAACCTGCTGCCCTATGACTATTTAAATAGTCTTGTGCTTCTGAGCTGCAGACTCAACCCTTCAGTGTAGAAAAGTCAGTCCAGCTTCTGCAGGAGGTTTCAGTGTTAAAACAAACCTAACTCTTTAGAAACAAGCTGAGTGAAAATACAGTTGATGTGATAGAGTACTCTCACTGACATAGGTACAAAATACTAGATTTGCCTATTGTATCCTGCCTGGAGGAACCTCCTTGCTTCCAAAAGTTTGTGTAACTTTGTCTCATGTGGCTATAGATTTGCTCAGCTGCAGAAATAACCTGAAGTTCTAACACAGCTGAAACATGAAATACTTCACTATTGCTAGATTTAATGCTGAACTAGATTTGCAATTATGAAACCTTGTTAAAGTTTCCTCATAGAAACAAACTTCCATTTTTAACCCTGCACTAACAGCTATCTATAATTTAAAGCCATATCCAATCTTCTTCTTTTTGACCATGTTCCTCATGCCCTCCTTTCCTGTGTGAAGTTTCATTAGGTAGTCTTCATGTATAATGTTAGGTATTGGATAGTCTTTGTGAAACTAAACAATAATGTAGTATTCATTGATAATTTTTAGCCCATAAATAAAGTTTATTTGTTTGGAATGAAGAGATGGAGGGAGGAATCTTATTTTCTCCCTGGTTCCAAGGAATTCTGTTTTATTTTATGGCTTTATTAGCTGAAATACCTTGTTATCATAATAGTGTCTAATAGTTTTGCTAGCCTGTTAATTGAAAATATGAGGAGATAAATAAAACTTTATTATCATTGTAGAAATACACTGCCAGGTTGTGGGCATAAAACTTTGAATAAATACTGGAGAATTGTCATTGGGAAGTTTCAGTGGTTTTTATAACACATCTCCCATGTTAATATTTTTGTGTTATTATTTGTGAATTATGATTGATGAATACTGTTGAAATCTTATTTCACTTAATTGCTAGGATATAGAAATTGATGCTATTTGCTTTAAAATTTAAAGAAGGTTTATTGGTGGTTTTGGTTTTGGGTTGGGTTTTTTTCTCTCTTGCAATTAAAGACCCATATACTCAGTATCTTACTGGGATAGTATCTTACTGGGATAGTAATAACCTGTAGGTAGCTGTTAGCACCAGAAATGATCTATCTCTATTCTTGTTGGAATAAATTATAATACTGGATAATGGGTTAGTGAGAGAAGAAAAATGGAGATGACTTTGAAAATTCCAGCTCAATATTTGATGTTATCAGAACCTTTTTGCATTCAGACATGTTTTGCATTCCATCTTATATCACAAGGATAATTGCATTTAAAATAGGAATACCTTGTAAAAAGCAATCTGTCTGCTGTGAACAGAAAAGACAGACAAGTAAAAATTATGCAGTGATTTATATCCCTGTCCTTTGTATACACGTTAACACCAGACATTCAGTTTTAACTTGGAGAAAGCTCATCTTGAGCCTGCTGGGCAAAGCACCCTGTAGGCCTAGCGCTTGGCACTGGGTTTAATAAGCCAGACTTTATGCACACTGAGTTTTGGCACCAGTGTTTTCATTGTGTGTTGCTCAGTAATGCATCATATCTTCCCTTACAATAGTGTCTTAGTCAGACACACCTGTTCTTTCTCTCCCTCCTCATGTCTCAACCTTAGGCTCATGTCTCAACCTTAGGCCATCTTCCTTAGTGGTGCTCCCTATGCCTTCATTTTGCATCAGATCAAACCAAGCTCCTCTGCAAGCTTGCGAAGAAATGAGTCAGTTACTTGGCCAGTGTCAAAAGACTGGAAAAAAGACTTGGCAAAACTCGTTGTGCTCAGGGCACCTGCAGGAGGCCTGGAATAGAAACCTGGAAAAGGACATAATGAACAAAACATGGAATCGAATCCTTCATCCAGCTTCAAACAAGTCACCATTAAAGTAACCCATGTTGCCCAGAGTAATAGGATGGGGAACTGCATCTGAGCTGCTTCTCTTCATTCCCTCTCTGCCTCTGCTCTTCAGGGATGCTATTGCCCTACCCTTTTCTTCCATGAAGTTTTCTAATGTGCTTGCTTCATCTGCCTTATGTTAGATGAGAGTTCTTACAGATTTCGTTAGGCCAGCATGCCCCCATCACACTCTCACTTCATTGCAAACCACAAAGAATAAAACTTCTTAATTGAAAATCATTGCAAAGCAATTTTTCTGACTGTACTTTCAGTGATGGTGAATGGCTGAAGACTTGCAATTTGGAAAAACTGTATTTTTCAATCTTGTTGCTTTCCTTTTGAGTTTGGGATAAAACAAATTTAGTCACTTAAAAAGCTGACAAAGCAAAAGGAATTTCCTAACCTCAGTTGGGGATCTTTTTGTACAACCACATCAACATCCTGCACTTGCAAGATCTTATCCAGTCTAGAACTTTCCTTCAGCTTGATCAGAAACAGTCATCTTCCGTTGTACCTCTGCCACATCCATGCTTTGCCTTACTTGCCCAGTTTTTATGAACACTTCTGGTGATAGCATCCACTCTAGGTTTGGAAAAGTTGCTCATTTTAACAGGCTTACAGCATCTTCCTTCTGACCATAAAGCTATTAGAAGAGATCTGTCTCTGCACTGACTGTTATGTGAAAGGAGTTTTTCACCCTCCTCCTGGCCATGGTTGTATCTTTTCTTCATGGAATCATAAACTCAGATTCTCAAGTGATTCAGAAGAAGCTTCTATAGATAAACATGCTTGGGGTTATATGCCTGGTTGGTTGTGGTGGGGTTGTTAGTGTGGGGTTTTTTTGTTTGCTTTGGTTTGGGTTTGATTTGTTGGGGGTTTTTTAACCTTTGAAAAAGAAGTTATGTTATGCAAGGCAAGCTGGACTTCAGGCCTCTTTCATTTTGCTTGACTGTGCCCTGCTTGGTGGAAAAACTTAATTTTACCCTGATGCTCAGGGGGAACTGTAAGGTTCAGCCACCTTTGAACTGGATCTCTGGATTGCAATCCCAAGTTTTCAACAAGCCTAGACTGATTTTTCATCTATGATAGCAGTTTCTTAGTAGTGGTATGGATTGGCAGGTACATAATTAGTAGCACTTAAATATTTTGCTTTGTTTTACTCTTCAAAGATTATAAGCATTGTTTAGCAAAGAACAAAAATGATAGAAGATCTGCATGCATGGATCCCACACTGGTATTCCTTCTTGCCTGCTTAAGTTTTCTTCATCCCTGCTCTCTCCAGTTCCCTGTAAGAAACAATCCTCTCTAATTGCAGCAGACTCTTGGTCAGCAATACATGCTGGTTGCCCCTGACCATTTAATCAACCACTCCTCCTTTTGTAGCATATTAATGGTGTAAGATCCTCTTTGGTGGTAAACTCAGCCTTGAGAAGTGTAAATCATTCTTACCTGATGGAGCCAAAGGGGACTTATTTCCCAAGTGATACTCTCTTACTCTGTTGCCTAAGATAGCTTGTTTTGCTGCTGTTTGGTTTCTTGTGGGTTTGTCCCTTTACATGTTACTTTCAGCTCCTGACATTCAAGGTTAATACCTGAAAACCTGAGAAGGTTATGTATGTAATATTGATGAAAACCCAAGAAAACAGCCCAAGGGCAGCTTTCTTATTCCATGTGCTGCAATAAGCAGCTTTGTTTCAGACAGCATGTGCTGGAGTACATCGTTCATGGTGAGGTTTCATGGTGGGGCACCAGTTTCATACTGCTGCAATTCAATACTTTTTCACCCAGTCACCTCCTGATATTGTCATTTAGAAGCAGTGTTTCTGAAGGGAGAGGGAGAAACCTTGGTGTAAAACGCAGCATGCCAAGAAAAGCTGTTCAAGAGCAAGTTACCCCTTGGGTCATTCAAAACACAAATATACATCAGTTCGGTTGGAAATGAGGACTTAGTACAGCATGGGTAAGGCTGGCACAAAGTCTCTACATCATGTTTTGGAGGACAAGACTGTTTATCTGTGATTCACTTATGAGCAGGTGCAGCTCTTTGGCCTGTATCTAGAATAAAACTTGACAGTTTAAGGACATGGTACTTACAAATGTGGTGAATAGAACTTATCTTTAGAAGTCAGTGCACAGGAGAAAGTGGTTTAGCTATCTTGAGATGATTTAACATTCAAGGGCATCTCAAACTGCGAGCAGACTGATTAAACCAAAGTTGGAAATATTGCAGCTTAAGCAGAAGTTTCACAGTCAATCAGATAATTGTATTAAGAGCAAACCTTGAATCACCGTGGAAACGCATAGTCACTCTAGCAGTAAATCTCAAGACAGGAGCACAAGACGTTTCATGTCCAGTTGGGCTGATAAATTTTATCTTGTATGAATACCTATTTCACCCCAATGCTTTCTGCCAGAAGTATAAATAGGGTCTGAGAAAGCTGGAACACTGATTGCGATAGCATAGGAGTGGTTGTGGATGTTGTTGCTTAGAAGCAAGGAGCTTTATTTCTCTGACTACTTGGCCTTTTTTCAAAGCCTAGCTTTTCACTGCAAGTCCTGGGATGCAAACTGGATGTTGTCTAAGAGCAAGATATCTTAATTGGGCATTGCATTAAAGCAGTGTTATTTTGCAGACCTGTAGCTTGTATTGACACCATGTATCATACAGTTGCAGATAGATTTCCATTGTGGCCACTGAAGCAAAGCCTCTTTAACAAAAGAACTGTTTTCCTCAGTGCACAAGTCTTTATCCTCTCTCTATTAATTAGCTACCTGGATACAATTCTAATTAGGTAAACTAGACAGGCTTTTATACTCATCCTGCTCCCTTACAATGTGTTTCTATCACTACTCTTTAATTTTTAATCTGTATTCAGCAAGAAGTGAGGTGTTTGTTTTTTACCATACATACGATCATTATCTGTCTGAACAGGAAGCATCTAGCTATTTTTCAGAATTCGCTTCTGAAAGCTCAGAATGTCCCACAAAGTAAATCTAGTTCTTCAAATGTGGGTTAGCTGAGAAACAATGATAGTTCAGCAGCCACCTGCCTTTAGCTCAGATTGGGGTCGTGATACAAGTATTGCCACTTAGGTCTTATTCTGCAAGTATTTTTCTTGTACAACTTTCACTTTGTTTTATGTCCTCCATCACCTTTACTGTTGTGTTTTAAGAAGAGGGAGCACTGAAGACTGTAGGTGATGTTTGTGCAGGAAGTCTTTTGTGATGGGTATCTGTTTCTACATAGCTATCTCAGTCTTGGACCAACACTGAGCAAGGTGAGAGGGAAGGGGAAAACAAGGGCAACTCTTGGACTTTGAGTAGGAAATCGTAGCAGACTGCCATGTTGCAAGGGGTGAAGACGCCAAACTACATCCTCCCTGGCAATTCATTGCATGCTTTGTCAGTATTTGGTGAAGTGTCACAATTGTTGTAAGGGTTAGTTTGTTTTAAAGATGTTAAGTTTTTATGTGTTGTGGTGAAGGTATTTTCGGATTGCTTAAGTTCTCGGTATTACCACAGGAGTCATGCAGTGGTGTTTGGGGTTACTGTGCCTGTCTGAAGCGCACAAAAAAGTTGCAGCCTGTGCTTGTTTGATTAGCACAAGGATATTAGTTTTTTCAGCAGCATAAAAGGGAATTTGGGTTGAAGGTATTCAGGAGACCTGAATACTAAATTTCCATATGCTCAGCTTTGTGGTGGTGTGAATCCTGAAAACTATGTAAATATGGTCCGAGTAAAAAAAAATACTAGATGCTAAAAATCTTCCCTCTTTTACATCTGGTCTAGAGGAGGTGACTTGTATTGGAGCAACAAGAAATGTTTCTGGTCAAGAACCTGCTGCTGCTTCAGAAGGTGTGTTTCTTGCTGAGGGCAGTGCAGGTTTAACTTCTGGCTGTGAAGGTGCAGTCTTCATAGGTGAACCAAGCTAGTGGCTTTAGCTCTGCCTTGTTCAGTCTGCTGACAGACCCTGTAGCTTGGAAAGCTGAGTGACAAAGTAAGTGTCTGCAGTGACAACTGAGCGATCTTTCCCCTGCTGTTGAGAGCTCTGAGCACTAAACAATCAGCTCTCCTTCAGAGTGTCTTTCTGCCTCAATTTCTGAGCAGCAGCAGATGGGTGACCTGGTCACCCAAGAATGATCCCTAGCTGGAGCACACTGAATCAAGAGAGTTCCCCATTTGGCAGCCCAAATACTGAAAAACAGCTGGAATGTCAAAGAAACTGCTTGCTCTCCTAGTGCTTAGGACAGACTGGAAAAGACAGCATTTGCTTGCAGCCAGTACCAGTTTGCAGAGACAGTTCCTGAGCTGTGTGAGAGAAGCACATTCTGCATAATGGTCCCCTTTCCTTCCATTCCAATGTCTACTTCTCCCAAGAATATTAACCCAGTATAAGAAGGTGGTCCATATTATTTGTATCAGGCAGTGGCTAATATTATCTTCTTCCTTTCCAGTGCCTGCATTACAGCAGTTGATTAAATAAGATCATGGAGGGTAGGAGGAGTGGTAGAAAATACAGGTCTAGAGAGAATGACATTTGAGGGGAAAGTGAGCATGAAGAGGAGGAAAGTGTAGTAGGAAGTAGCTGGAAAGAAATGGAGAGGGGGAAACACAGATGCAGGAGAAACCAGAGAGATATAGTGAATCAAGTCAGTAACATTTAATTAATCACATACACACAGGCTTGCTGGCTACAGAATATTTAGATACCTGTGTAATGTGCAGGTCCTCTTTGACTACTTGTGATTTAAGTAAAGATGATATCAGTAAAAATATAGACTATATTCTGCAATATGAGTGAATTTATGCTGTATATGTGAAGAAAAAATGTTGGCTTCTAGATGTCTGGAACTCTACATACTCCATTTAAAAACAAGTAAGACAGTCTCTAGTACTTTACTAAGGCAGTTTTTAGTCATCAGCTTCAAAAATTCATGTGTAACAGATAATATATACTATGTAATGAAATTTTATTAATATTTTTAAACTTCTTATGGCCCTTGTTTTACCATTTTTAGTGCTGATAAGATACTGTTCAAAAGGTATGTTTTAATTAAGTTTTGGTTATATTCCTGGAAGGGTGGACTTTTCTGGTCTCCTTCACTGCTAAGTTAGTTGTGGTAGAAGCTTCCACAGATGTTTGAGGTTTTAAATTTTAGAAAAACATACAGATATTTTGAAAAATCATCATACTTGATTCAATTAAAGGTGTTTCTAACTTGGTGTTCTGTTTCCAGTGAAGGTCTAGAGAGAAAATACTGCAGCTGTAAAGCGATATCTCCCCAAATACTATCAGCATCTCCATGATTTGTTACTTGGTGTTTCTTGAGCCTGGGGCTATATCTGTGTTTTAAAAGGAAAAGCAAAAAGCAGTAGCATGAATTGTAATGACTTGATCCATAAAGTGTGTGTTGCATGTGCTTTTGCAGTCCTTAAAGAAAATTTAATCAGACATTGCCTATAATTCTAATCATGGACGAGTTAGTGGCTTTTGTAGTTGTTGGATGTATTTGAAAAAGTTATAGAAAAAGTTTTTGAAGGGTAAAGTATGTACATAATTGCCAGGATGATTGCATTTTAATTCAGTACTACCTATTTTGCTGTAGATGCAGGAGTGGAGTAGAATTTATTTTCCAGTAGAGTTAAAGCAGAATCTGAAGAGGAAATATTACTGACAACCATAAGTTAAAACAATAGTAGTAGTGGTAGTAGTAACCAGGGATAGAGGAGAGGAGGAAGAAGTACTTGAGCAGACTCATGAGGGAAATACTACGCTCTTTTGCCAGATTTCATCTTTGACACCAGTCTTTGGCTAGTGAGTACTTGTTCAAGTAGCTGGGAAGGCGGAGGAGTGTTTACCTTCTATTTGGTGCAAGGCAGATGGATGTGGGGGTGTGGTGAGTGTTTGTGTATGCACCCACATGTGGGTGAAATGGAAAAATGTGGCCTCTGCTTATTTCCTCTTCCCACTTCCATTTAGGTAATACACTCATATAAATGTTTTCATCATAGCATTGATGAAATTTTAAACTGTTTTACTGTTCTTTCTTTTGGTGAGAGAAAAAATAAAAAATAATGCGTATCTGCTGAATCACTCTGCTGCAGGAAAAGATGAAAACAAAAAAACCTGTTCAGACTGCAGTGGTTCTGTGCAAAATGATTTACAGATTTTTCCGTAACAGATACGTTTAAAAAGTCATTGTTAAATGGCCCTTAAACTGACTTCCTTCTGATATAAGTCAGTGTTTGTACAGGAGAGTGCTGTATGAAACAATGAACAAATTCTGACTGGATCCTGGTCTAACAGGATTATTCACTCCTTTTTCTTTATTTGGGATTGATGATCCGAATCGCCTAAAATGGTCAAAAAGTAGTCAGACCCGAAGTGTCGTAGGGCCAGGAAGGATTTGGTTTTGCTGTCATCACTCTATGTGTGTAACTGGTTATGAGCTTAATTACATAGGTTTGGACTCTGTTAATGTGCAGTGCCAAGTTACATGTGGGCATTTATAGCAGTTGGGTATTTTGTACTCGTTCCCTCAGTATTTATGCATGAGAGCCTAGTAGGATTCATGAGGTTAACACAAGAAGTAGGGAATGCTGACTCCTTGTTAGTCTAGAGGAAGAGGAGCATTGAAACCTGTTAACAAAATCCCTTTTGCAGGGGTGGCAGAACTCCACTGTGTTTCCGAGGCCCAGTCCACGCCAGCCGTCATCAGTGTTCACACCAGCTCCCTCTGGCATGACTGGGCAAAGCCCAGTGTGTGCCTGGTGGCTTATCCCAACCAGAAAACCTGGGGTGAAGCCAGGGAGGGTGGCAAGCTGTTTGCCAGGGACTTGTGTGGTAGAGCCAGTATTGGCAAGAGAGGAGAGTACAGGAGTACTGGGGGGGGGAAAAAAGTGTCAGACACTTAGGCCAGGGCTGGTGGGAGATACAAATGTTTAAATTGGCATCATGCCCTAACGTTAGCCAAAAGGTGCAGAACCTTGTTAAATTGCTCAGCGGGAGTTCAGACCCAAGCATTGTGCTTTATTCACCATAAGCCAGATATGTACAGTAGAGAATGATGGGAAAGCAGCTCACAGGAATGCTTTCTTTTATAAATTGTATTTTTATCAGACAGCTTTTTAATTTCTGTTATCAAAGCTTGACTAAATGCTTCCCTCTCAAGAGTGCTGAGGGAGCGGGACTGGTTTAATTCACTGGAGGTATCTTAGTGCCATTCGTTTTTGGGTCCTGATAAAGAGACTCCATGGAAAAAATTACGTTTATGAAGTATGCTCTGTGTACATGATATATACTTGAATTATTAATGGCACTTCTTCTTCAACTTAGCTGCGGGAAGAGAACAAGTCTGCTCATAGGACTTTTGGCAAAGTTCTTGCACAAAGAGGCAGTCTAGGAGGGTAGTGTCTGAGAGCCTCAGGCAGAGATTAGTATCTCTGCAGCAGGACAATGCTGTCTGGAGAGTCTTTGCCTCCTGGTGTCAGCTGTTTTAATTTCTTTTTGTTAAAAAAAATCTACCATAAAAAAAACCCTCAAGGAAGTATTTATTCTTAGCACCCTCTTCTGGGCAAGTTGACAAGTTCCTAAAACCTTTTGTATTGTTTTAAATTACTTTGTTTCTTAAGTCCCCCTAATATCCTCAGAAGCTTACAGCTTCTGATAGAACAACAGAAGCAATTTCTTGATAGGATGCCTACCAATAATGTTACCATGTGTAAAATACATTTTTCTTCATTGTGGTAGATATATATTGCTTGTGGGTTTGGGGTGGGTTTTTTGTTTTGTTTTAAATATTTTTCTTTATATCGGTTCACTTCATATCAGACATCTTTCACATCTCTGCATAAAGGTGCCACATGCATGGCATTATATAGTATTATTTTTAGCATAACCAACTAATATAGCAGAGATTGAAATAAGCACTGTTTTAGAAACACAAGCACCTGCAAGACAGCTTGCTGTCATTTAAGGGAAACAACATAGACCTAATTTCCTTTCACTTTTTGCTGCTATGATAGTTTTTTAGTTGTCTGTCATTTTCTGTGTTTGGAATGCCAGCCCTGAGTATAGGAGCCACTGGGGAGAACAGCATAGAACCTCTGGTTTTTCTGTCATACCTGGGAATGATACTCTTCATGAACAGTCACTGTAGGCTCCTTTTGGTAAAGAAGGGGAAGCTATTCCCATGAAACTAGGAAAACCTGAACACATGGACTTTACTCTGCCGAGTGTGCACCTTCCTGATCTGCTAGAGGTTGCCAGCTTGGTTGCTACATGGTCCCTTGTTGGGAGTGCTCTGTGGACTGTGTGAGGTTGTGTCTAATTGGGACTTTTAATCTGCTTCTGGCAAATGGGCCCTTACATGATCTTCTGTTTTGCTTCATGCTAAAACTGAATTCTGCATCCCACATTCTGGCTAAGAGAAGTGTCCAAGAGAGGAGGTTTTTATTAAAAATAATGTTTTCCCAGAAACTTCTTTTGAAAGCCAACTCTTTTGCATTCCTAGTAACTTACTTTTTCTTCCTTTGTTATGGGACTTGGTAATGCTGCAAAAAATTCAGTGTCTCCAGGAGTTTAGGGTCATTAGAGCCATACAGCACTGATCTTTCCCTGATGGAAGTCTCCCATTCCTACAGCTAACAGTTGCATACTTTACATTGAGAAAAAGGGTGGATGAGACTGTGAGAAGAGGATGAAGGTGTGAAATATGAGTACCAGCAAGGCTGGTAAAAGCAAGCCAGATGTATCGAAGAGAGATGAGTAGGAGAGTAGAGAAAACAAATGATAGGCTAAGACTTTAAAAGTTAGGAAGAACTTTGCCTCGTTATTTACCTACAGTGCCTTGTCCGGAGAAATGGTATGTTCCGGCTTGAACTTAACCTCCATAGTGAAAACTGAGCATGGGGAAGAAGATACAACTAAGAAAAACCCACCTAGCATGAATCCTCAGAGCAATCCAGGAGGTATTATATACCATCTGTATTAAGAACCCAACCTCTCGGATGTTTAGCTGTTAGGGTCAGCAAGTACTATGTGTGTCTGTGTGGTTCAGAGTGCAGGTTTCTAAGCTCAGATGGTGCAGCCTGTGTGATGGGTTATGGACCTGCTGGAAGAGTATGAACTCCAAAGGAATACTAACTGTTGGTTATGGGTACCCCTTTTCTCCATATAGGCATCTTCCTACAGGACTTCATTTTGAACTATGGTGGTGGTGTTCAAGCAAGAAACTGAATGATAACCATATTTTAATTTGAGCTCCCAAGAGGACTCCATCATGAATCTTCAGTCAGCTGGTGTGTCACTGGTTCTTACCTTGACAAGGCTTTCAGGAGGACAAGAAATACCATCTTCTGTAACTGTGCTTGATGTTCAGAATAAAGAATTTTTTGCTTGTTTAACCATTTAACTTTGTGCTCTTTCCTCAGAGGATGTGCTGAGTAAAGATGCTGGGGAGTGTGCAATATGCCTGGAAGAGCTGCAGCAAGGAGATACTATAGCACGGCTGCCTTGCCTCTGCATATATCATAAAGGGCAAGTATTCCTTAGGATGGGTATAAAATTTCAGAAGGTTACATTTACTGGGTAACTCCTCTTAAGGGCTGCTTAAAGGAGCTCTAAATCTTAGTTGCTTTTTACATTTAAAAAACAAATGACAAAGGAACAACAGCAGCAACCCTAAAAATGTTTTATTAAATGACATCTTTCTGCTTCTGCACCAACTTAGTTGAAGTAATTTTCCCTACTATAGTGTTATTGTTGTAAAATCACCTGTATTGGGGAAGGAGTGCATGTCACAGCTAAGGAGCTTAGGTTGTATGTGTGTAAGTTTTGTCAAATGCTAATAGATATGGGGAGGAGAGGGAGGAATGCTTCTCAAACCTGTTTCATATTTTGGTTTCACAAGTGTCTGTGACTATGAAATGAAATGTCAATGAATTATGTAAGAAAGATTATAGTGTTAGTAGTGAAGCAACCTGTGTATAAGAGCTGGATTGTAAAATGCTTCTGTAGAAAATTTTAACACAAAATATAGTTTTTCAACAGTGTTTAACATCCAAATATTATTGTGGTTTGGGGTTATTAAATTTTCCAGTGATATGTGTCTATACATATACTTCTTTGTATAATATAAAATCCTACTAGTCATTGAAAATATGAGAAACCAATTTATATTTATATCTTACTGCTAAATGTTACTGATATTCATGTCTATTGTTTTCATTTTTGTCTTGTATCCAACAGCTGCATAGATGAATGGTTTGAAGTAAATAGGTCTTGCCCTGAGCATCCATCAGATTAAGACAAGATTCATGTTCTTAGGTAATGCTTATTTTTAGACATGTACATTTCAACAATAAATGTCTTGATTATCTGAAATAAATCTTTATGCTAATTTTTTACATTTGTGAATTTCATACTTTGTCCCAGAACTGCAACATTAATTGTTAAGCATTGATATATATTGCAATGTGTAAAAGGTTTTTGCATCCTTACATGGCAAGGTCTGAAATGATGTGTTCCAGTTTTAGTACTGGAAAGCAGCAAGTCAGTGCCAATAAAGCTTTAGCATTAACTTTTAAAGGGTATTTTTCCATGGAAGTGAAACAAACTTAAAATAATACAGTTGTGTGCTTTTGGGTTGTTCCATGAGTACTGGCATTTATTTCTGATGGAAAGCTTTTGGAATCATATGAAAAAGCTGAAACTAGGTTTTTTCAAAACTCCTTTCATGTTAATGCATTCCAGAACATTTAAAATATATAAATAAATAAATGTTGACATATCTCTAGCCATCCCATCTCACAGAGGTTCAACATGTTTCCAGCTTATGTTTTGTGTTAATGATTGCAGATCAGCAATCATTGTCAAAGGTTTAAAGGATAGGTTTATTCTTTTAGTTGACTCGCTCAAATACTGTATCTTACATTAAACTACTGCCCCTAAGCATTGCAAAACGCACTAATCATCGCAAGTCTTAGAAAAACAGAGATATCTGAAATTCTGGCTGGCAGCTGAGGGTTTGGTTTTGTTGTTCTGAGAGAAAATTTAAAAACTAAAGTCTTCATTACTGGCATTTATTTGTGCATTTGTTTCATACTGTTTAATGAGTTTGTGTTGCAGGGGTAGCTAAGAAAACCTGAAGGAAAGTATCCTGCTATAGGGATAATCATTTTAACCTCAGGGCAGTGTAACCTGAAATTATTAAACAAACATGTTTCCTACAGTTCTCCCAACTCCTGATGGTGGCAGAAGCCCACATGCTGTTCATGAACACCTTTGTACATGTTCATGGGTGTCTAGCATCTTGTTAAATTCTATTTGCTTTTTTTTCCACCACAGAGATGTGGGGGCTTAGGAAGAAGGGGAAGGAAAACACAGTGGTTGTGCTCATGCTGTTTTAGTGTGTGCTATACTGAAAGAGCTGAAATGATGGTACTTTGTCTTCTGCTTCTCCGACAGCTGCTTCCACTGATCAGAAAACATAGGAGATGTGAGGTTCCCTTGCTGAACACAGCGTGCCTGGCTTGAGACTTACAGTTCTTTGTGGCTGAAAAAGGCAAAGATGGACAGTGACACGGAGAAAGCATCGCAGACACCGGTTACTTGCCAGTAGTGCTCAGTATACCAAACACTCATGCAAAGGACACACAGGGATTTTGAAAATGCTGCACATCCTGTAACAATCGACTCCCCACAGACATTACTGACACTATTTTGTATCGAAGGCCAAAGTTCCTAATTTCAGCCTAACTCGTGGTTCTGTGAAGAAGCTGGTTATTGGACGTGTTTCCTACCGCCTCGGGTGGAAGCGGAGACGTTCGATCCGTGCTCTCTGAGACCCTTGCAGGAGGACGGCCCCGGATTTGAGTGGGAACGTTTTCACCTTCTCATTGGCTGAAGAATAGTAAATGGCAAACTAAATAAAATCTAACAGTGTGACCTTAATTTACCGAATTCACACCCTGTTTTACGTTCTTCACTTTTTTTCAAGAACAGAAAACATAAACTGCTCTGCGTAGGAATACTGTATTTCAAAATTTTGTAAC
The DNA here is from genome assembly GCF_000695815.1 of Acanthisitta chloris. Classification (NCBI taxonomy): domain Eukaryota; kingdom Metazoa; phylum Chordata; class Aves; order Passeriformes; family Acanthisittidae; genus Acanthisitta; species Acanthisitta chloris. The sequence goes on along the minus strand of NW_008690278.1, from coordinate 38,600 downwards.
TAAACCTTTGTCACAATGCAGTCCAAAGAGTAAAACCAAGACAGGTAACTAATTTATATTGATCAAGCTGTATGGATTGTTGAAATCTGCACATTGTATTGCTATTTAAGTAACTAAAACTTCTCTTTTACTGCTTGTGAGTAAAAACGACAAAAAAAAATGCAGCAAAGCAAAATCTTACAGCTATGCAACTTTTTTTAAAATAGGAAAAAGAAAAGAATTACCAATTTTAAGTGCTGCCAGTTAAGGTAATTTGTTTAACGGGTATTTTTTTAAAGATGTTTCAGGTAATTATTTTATTGTACTACTCTCATCTCCAGGCTGCCTCCTGAGGTGTAAATGAATAACTGCAAATATGGGCACAGCGAGAGGATTTTATAGGCATGGGCGGGATAACATCGAGGTGGGATTTGTGTTTCATTTTTTAAAACATGCGCCAGTTCATGTTTCCTTGTTTGAATGTTTTTTTTTGATGGCAGGATCTGTAGTACTTTGCATCTAAACCCTTGGTCTCTTCATGTGGAGACCAGCATTTTGACAGCATGGTTTGTTTTGCTTGGTTTTGTTTTTTTTTTAAATGCATCTACATTTGTTTAATTTATTATTACTTTACTGTATTATACTGGTATAACCAGGGCTCCACAAAACACAGGATGTCTCTGGGTGGGTGCACCAAGTAAAACTGTGGATAAGTATTAGTTCCCATAAAGTATCACAGTTGAAAAAAGCACAGGGAAAAAAGACAATAAACTGGAACAGATATCAGGGCTTAGAAGCATACATTTTATATAGAGAAGTAATTGTAGTAGTTTCTGAATTTCACAGCACAGGGAAGAGTTTATGAATATTTATTTTGCAACAACATTTTTAGTGAGTTTCAGTAGTCAAAATAAGTTGTACAACACTTTGAACGTTTTTCCTTGTACATAAATAATTCTGGTTTTCTTTTTTTTTTTTTTTTTTTTTTGTTTAAGTATACATTTCTCTCTGTTGCTACTGTGATTCATATCAAAAAGGGCAAAGAACAGGAGCAACTGCTGCTATCTGGAGAACAAATGCAGTGCATGTTCCTAAACTCTGTCTTGCTTGAAGAGCAGCTCTTCCCTGATAACATTTTCTCCTGAATGTTGCTCTGTAAAATGCCTTTGTTATGCTGCAAATCTAAAGGAGTCCAAACTAGATAATTGTCGTAATTGCCAGTGCAGTTTCTACATTTTGGGGCTTGCATCACTGGTTTCAGCTGAACCTGTAACTATGGGGCCCTGTTGTATTCTCTTTTTCAGTGGGAGCAGAATCATTTTGTCACACATTCAATTCTGTAGTCACATCAAATGTACAGTTGTTCCCTGTACAGAGTCCTTTTTTGATGAGAATATTTGTGTTGCCTTGTATTATCTGGGGGGAGGGAGGAAGGGCATGAGGAATTATAGCACCTGTAATATTCCAGTAGTGGTGTTGCCTGCAGGCACACTTTTCCAATGTTTTCAATTCCTGATATCTTCTGAAAGTAAAGCTTTTGCATTTGCATTGATTCAACGTTTGCTGTTGGCTTCATGCCTACAGAAACTCACCTGTAATATTGTAAAGGGGGTAGGTCAGTGTTTTGGTGTCCTGTGCTTCCGAGGTCATAGATAACCTTTGGCATGGGGATTTAGTAGGTAAATATTATAAACATAAATCTGTTTACAACTTGAACTCAGTTTTGGTAGTTCATACTCCTAGTTCATTTACTGTTTTTTTCCAAAACCTTAATTTTCTGTGTTCTGATGGAGGTAGCTGATTTAAAGACCCAGCAGTTATCACTGTTGTCCTGTGTTCAGGAACAGTGCTAGAGAAGCATCACACCGATGAGTGGCTTTGCAGGCAAGAGTCCATTGCTGCTTCCATCAGCACAGTAGAGCAGCAATAGCTTGGATTATTTGAGGAACTGATACGAGGTCAGCCTTAGTTTGGCATTCTTGGTATCCATAAATCTCTTCTGAAAGACTATGGGAGATTTTCTAGTATCAAAACCTGTAGCACAGACCAAATCTGGAATGACCCCGGAAGCACGAGAGTGATGCTTGGGTTTGAAAACACCTGTGGAAACTCACCTGAGTAAGCTTTCTGTCACCAGCTTTGTCAGTCCTTTGGTGGTGACCATGCTGTAGGCATAGCTCTAGTCATAGGCAACATCCTCATTTTAAAAATGTCCTCACAGGGCTGCCAAGTCATTGTGCTTCAGAAGGGGAAAATAAACACCAAACAAGTCCTGTGTCTTGATCAAGGAATACCACACTTGTCCACAAGAAGCAATAACTTAAATTACGGTGCGATATGCTTCTTTGCCTGTAAATATCTTGAGATTGCCAATTCTGTGCTGTTTCAGAGTATGTTCTGTCATCTGGCCTATATCTTCCCTTAAGTATGTAAAGGTGTGAAATAATTCCCATACTCAGGTCTGCCATAAACATGCTGCTTGCCAGCAGGGGAAGAGTAGACTCAACACTGTCTTGAAATGTGTGATTTTTCTGAACTTGTAACATACCCATGTCTCTTCAGTAGCAACTTGTGTTTTGAAGTTCATAGTGGAGGTGGCTGTGAGTTGGATTGTATATAACTGTATCCCATACAATACCAAGAGAGTCACACTACTGTCAGCACAGGACACCCTTTGTCCTGTCTCTTATAAATCAGTATCTCTATAATAACACTTCCCTTTCAAAGGAGGTAGCTAATTTTCTTTCAGTGTGTACATTCAACAATGAGTTCAGTGAGATGTAAAAGCAACAAATATGAAGCACACCACAAATTTGTGGTTTTTTATTTTTGGGAAGAATAAAGCTGAAAACAGATGGTCTTATTTGTAATGAAGTTAGCTGTCATATTCAAGGGTAAGTGTACTGCAGTATTTTGAAATGGAAAACATGTAGGTGATGTGCAAAGACGTGGGTGGATACTTGTGACCTTGGTTTTATCCCTGCCCCACTCTCCCCTTTATGATGTAAAGGGGGTTTATGACTGAATCTCGAGATTTATACATTTATCCTACTTCATAATGTTAGGAACACTGGCTTTTTACTTAAGCCTTTCTGCTGACAGGCTGGAGAGCTGGTAAAATGGACTCCCAGAAGACTAAAATCTCAGCACATATGGGAAGTACAATTTTTATTCAGAAATGTGGATGCTTGGTGTTTCTGGATGGATAATGTCTAATACATAAGATGTGCTTATGGATGCTTTTAGTATGCTGCCTTTTCCATGTGAGGGCTTCCGAAACCTGCTCCATTTCTGTGTTTCACCAAAAGCAACAAACTTGGTGCTTGGATATTACTGTTCTCTCTATGTAAACAGCGGCAAAGCATATGTTGGTTTTGATACAGGCCATGATCTCTCTGAGTTTCTGTGGATTTTAGCTGCTTTCCCATATTGAAACAGAATACGTGTGTGCAATTTGGTATTGTTGTTTTGTACCTAC
>NW_008690278.1:30572-35117 GCF_000695815.1 Acanthisitta chloris | reverse complement strand
AGAGACTACCATATACCTGGGAGTGCAGAAGTGCTACTACGGGATCTTCCAGCTCACCTTTGCCAGTGGAGGATTATCTCATTTTTTGATGAGTGCTATATTTTATGATTCACTTTCCACCCTTCCAAGCTTAAAAGTAATTTTGATACCAGTTTCTTATCTTCCTAGCTGAAGACACATGTTTTAGGCCATGTTCCCTCAGTCTTTGGACAGGCTTTCCACTGGCATCAGCAAAAGTGACATAAGAAGTTGTGAGGAAGAGGAGGCTTGTTACGGGTTTCCTACAATCCAGTCAAACATGTTTTCTTCTGCAGCTTATACCACTTAGCTTTTTGTCATTCAAAATACCCTGTGTGAGAAATTCACAACAGAACTATGTGCAGGATTTATTTCCTGAATGTAGGATGTTTCTGTTTCTCCATATAAATCAACCTACTTCTAAAATCAGGTTAAAGATGTTTTAGCCTGCTGGGGGTTAAAAAAACCAACCAGTCCTTACTCTCAAATTGCATTTGGTTATCTTAGCACACAGTTGCAGGCTGTCTTCCCAAGCTTGCTGCACTGTGTTCTCTAAAGTCATGTCTCAATGAGTGTGTCAGAGCTGATGATGGGATAAGCTGTAAAATGACCTCACTTTGGGGCATTATTAGTTGCCGAGGACTTGCTCAGGTAAACCACTGTAGGAATATCTGGCACCTGAAAAAGATTGGACTCGGTTCTGTCTTTGATCTAATGATGTTGCCAGTGTACAAGGAGTAGAAGGCAGCCAGCCTGCTAGCTGATCTTTCTGGCAGCTTTTAATCTATGTGTGTTTGTTTGAGAGACTTTTGCCCTTGGGTGTGCTTTGGCAAAGATTTTGCAACAATAAATAGGATTTGCTCGATTCTGGCAGAGTTTCAAGTTCACGTAACCTGACGTTGCAGGCACATAATCTGTTGCTGAATCCTGTTCCTCTTGTTTTCCCTGAAATCTGTCCCTTTTATTGCTAATTTGTTATATTTAATAGTAAACACTTCTCAACATGACTGGTCACAAGCTCTCAAGGTGTGAAATGCTAAGAGGAAGAAACATCAAAGCTTGATTCTGTGCTCTTCTTGTATATATTAAGATGAAGCTGAAGTATTTGTTACCATACAGTCAAAAATTCTCCCCTAGCTGATATTGCCAAAGCGCTATAACTTTCAAAGAAGAAGGGATGTGGCTTAGCTGGAGAGGGGATGCTTTAATAAACTGTTTAAAAACTACTTGTAACAAATTTTAAGATCTGTAATGTCACACTGAATGAGTAGTGTTCCAGCATTAACCTTATCACTTGATTGTGAATCTCATTCTGGTTCTTCCTACCCTTTGGCAGGTACCTGCTGGTAGGGAGCAGAGTGTGTATTCCCTTTTTTATATGCCTCTTCCCACAGAGCTAACTCTGCCCACAACCAGTTAGAGGGAACTCCATGCTAGCTTCTGAAATACCACCCATATTTGCAGTGGTAATGGACAAGGTGTCTTCCTTCATTACCCAGAGCAGAAATTGGAATGTAATTTGCAATGTCTAATGTAAAACATGTTTGTTTTCTTTGTGGTTTTTTTTTTTTTTAAATTGAGCAATATGATCGCAAGTTGACTTAAGTTGTTCCAAGGTACTCTCTTCAGTGGTTTGCCAGTACATAATCATGAATGAAAATATTTTTTTATTGATTTTTAGGTTGTATGTTTAACATTCCATTCATGTAAAATATGTACAAATATATGTAATAAATCTTTTGAAGCACAGTTTTCCTCACACTTCCAGGTGATTTTTTAAATGTGGGTTTTTTTTAACATTAAAGAGGCATCTCTGTAGGACAGAACTTCTCTATGTCTGTGCTATAGACCAAGCTGAAGCAAATGAAGGAATAGCAATGCATGGTGTAGTCACAGCTAGAAAAGCAGCTTGGTATGTCACCTGTCTGCAGTCCTGCAGGTAGGAGTGCAGACCCCCTGGGCCAGTCTCTGGCCCCTCTGAGAGCCCCTCTGAGAGCCCCTCTTGCTCTTTGCCTGTCCTGCAAGCAGTGAAGTGACAGGCTTGGTATCCACCTGGCCAAGGACAGTCTCAGCAGAACAGAGCTGATGTAGCTGCTGTTCTGTAGAGGTGGCTGAAGGTGAGATGTCTCTGGTTGATGTGTCCTCTGTTGATCTTCAGAGCTGCCAGGTCTGGAGGTGGGGAAACTCATGGGTGGTTTCAAAAGATGAAATAAAAGGAGCAGGGGTAGAAGAGGGTAGCAAACAGCCCTTTCTCATCACTTAGGGTCTGGCAAGTTCTATCAAAGCATAAAGGCAGCATAGTACACTGCTTGCTCTTTCAGTTTCCTCTACTCAAATACCACTCTAGCTTCCTCCCAAAACACTTCTTAGTTTCCTCTTTAAAACTGACTCCCTATCAGTGTACCTATGGCTAGGCAGTGCTTGGATTTCTTTATCCCCAGTGATCACCAACACTCTCCTGTCTGTCCCTAGACAGCTGAGAGAAGGCTACTACAGCAGGCTCCTGCAGAGATGCGCTAATGGGGGAGGGAATTTCTGCCCAGAGCCAGTGAAGCTGTTAAATCATTCTCCAGTGAAGCTCCCTGGCAAGGGAGCTCTGTGCTGCTGACTGCCTGGAAACCTTCTCATGGGGCAGTGGCTGCAGCTAACTAACATGTCAGGTTGCCTCCAGCGCTGCCTGCAGCAGGTAGCTGTGGGTGTGAGAGACCTGGCTGGCTGCCTTATCACTCCAAATCTTCCTGCCTGCCCTGGCAGCAGGTGAGGAGCTGCAGCCCTTGTGCTAAAAGTGAGATGAGGGCAGGAGCACAGATGAGCCACGTGGTTTTGGGTAGTATATGGTGTAAGTCTGCTGTGGCACGACTGCAATTTTACACCTCTCCACCTACACTAGGTAGTGATGCTGTGGGTGCTCTGAGCAAAACCAAAGTACATTTCTCCAAGGTTATGTAGAGCATGTGTGGGGGAAAATGAAAGTTCACTCTCCAGGCAGGAAACGCCTCTTCTTACATTGGTGTGTTGCATCTCAACCCAACAGGGTTCTGCCCCCTCAGGGGCATTGTCGGCAGGCTGGTAATAGCTGCTGGTGGAATGTGATGCACAGATTTATGTTCCTCCAAGGCTGGGTGCCCATCCCTGCTTGCTCCACTTTTGAGATAATCCTTTTGGTGTGGCTAGGGGTAGCTGAACCCATTGCTAAAGCACAGTGACAATGAGACCATTGCAATTCTGTCCGTGGGGGGTGATAGTTTTAATGCATGAATTATTCAAGTGTGCACCAAGAGACAGTTGGATGTAATTACTGAGGAATGTGTTCATATTACTTGTTAGTGTAACTTTTTTTCCACACACCCCTCTGCCAATCGCCTTCTGGAAAGCCTGAATTCCTTTCCTGCCAGTAATTTCTGTGTTTTTCTCCTCAGTCTTTAGCTGTATTATGGAAGCAATTGATAACTAGTTGGAGCTGAGTTTAGCTTTGCATGAGAAAAATCTCCTGGAAATCATTCCAGTTCAAGTAGGTATGGGATTTCATGTGTGAAATTTAAATTAGTGGCGTCTGTTGGTATCATGCTCCTACCCTCCTGCCTGTGGCTGGGACATGGGACACACCACCCCTGCCCCAAGTTGCTTGTCCTGCAGGGTGAACTGAGCTGCTGTGCAGGCCCCAGGCTGTTCCTGGGAGCTGTCAGCAATAGGTGGTGATGTTGCACACGTGTGTGTATGTCTGGCCCAGCTACCACACACTGGTGCTTGGTACAGCCAGTGGTCCATGTCAGCTCCTGAATGTTGCATTGCTTTTAGCAGGAAGGGGAACACAACACATAGCTTGCAGCAAAGAGAGCAAGGAGGGGGGGGAGAGTCCCCTGCAGCATCTGGAGCTAATGGGATGATTTCTCTTCTGGCTTTTGAGTGCCCTGTGCTGGAAGGTCTCATTCTCCTTCTGAGGCTATGACACCTGAGCAGTATCTGTGCTTGCAGAGGTGCAGGCTTGAGCCTGCTGGTCTCTGCAAACATTCCCTGGTGTGTTAGTGAAGTAGAGGAGGTTTCCAGCTCCATCCCACCCTGCAGGGAGAGGGGTGCCCATGTCCAAAAGGCTAAACAAGGCCAGAGAGGACACTGCTTGCAAGGTGCTGCGCAGCTCATTCCCAGTGTCTCATCGTCACTGGACAACACAGAGCCTCAGTGAAAGCCAAGTGAGACAGAGTTTTCCAGTCCGCATTTAATAAAGCATCTGTTTTCTGAGGGGGATGAGATCAGGGATGCATGGGGGCAGGGAAGAGGGTTTGACATAAATAATTGCATAAAGTCCATCCTCAGTTGATGCAATATGACTCACTCCTTGTAAAGGCAAGAGCATAGAGGAGGCAGATCACAAGCACAGGGGCACGTCCTCAGATGGGCTTGATGGAACCTGCGGGTGCTTGGTGCCTCTCTGCACCGTTATCTTTTGAGTCATGTTTTGTGTAGAGCTCCTGCCCTACTTTCGTTTTCACCCTGTTTACAGATGTCTTTGTTTGAACAGGCGTTTAA
>NW_008690278.1:15584-30550 GCF_000695815.1 Acanthisitta chloris | reverse complement strand
CCCCCCGGTTGCTTCTTTAAGCTGGCTTCAAACAGAAGGAAAACGAAGCTGCCAAGCCTCTGCCCGAGCCCCATCAGGTTTTGTCATTAAGAACAGTCACCATAGGGGCTGTCCTGCCCTGTCCAACAGTAGGGTCTCCTCACACGCTCCCTGCCTCAGCAGGCCCGGGTGACTTGTAAAAGGAGTAGCTTTCCTCTTCACAAACCACTCGAGTTAGGATTAACATCTGCTAAACTCAGGATTAAAGAGTCTGGCAGGTAATGGGAGCATGAAAGCTTGACAGCTTCATTTGCTCCAGTCTGTGAGTTCCAAGTCTCCTGGCTTGCGAGGCTTTAGCAGCTAATTAAGTTGCTGCCTTCAGTGTATAAGATGAATCCCCAGACACAAGTGGTTGGGCATAATTTAGTTGTTTGCAAAGGGTTTGCTGGAGCTGGAGCTCTGGATCTCTGCCCTGCAGGAGCAAAGGGGACGCTCCTGCACCAGGGTTGGTTTGTTCTTGGGCACATCTTTCTCCAGGCTCACCTGCACCACACTACATGCAGCTTCCTGGAGCTGTTGGGAGCATTCCCAGCCAGCAGCACTGGTGCCAGCAGCAGCTTGCAGCGTGGCAAGAATTTATGTACCACCACCTTAATGTGTTGCTTGGCTCCTGCAGGTGCTGGCCTTGGGTGGGTGAGGTGGCATCAGCTCTGCCCAAAATCTGCTGCTTTCCAGCACAGTCACCCAGGGACTCCCTACAGCATGGCAGCACAAGGACACAGGACATGCCCCACTTTCCCAGTAGAAAGCAGTGGCTGTATGTAGGTTTTGCCCCCAGCTGACTTAAAGACCAGTTTTTGTTCCTTAACCTGCTTGCCGTGACCTCTCACGCTTTGATGCTCCTGAAGCTGGAACTGCTGTTTTCTCTGAAACATCATCCCTGCTTTCATGTCCCCCTGCGTACCTGGGGGAAGTTATTTCAAACCTTTGCAGTTCATGCCCTCAGCTCTCATTTACCTCTGGGAGTGGAGAATGAATACAAGCTAACCTTGGCACTGTTAAGATTCACAGGGGATTCAAACATCAATTTCCCAGCTTGAAAGAGGGGGACTCCCCAGCACCTGTGGCATCCTCTCACTGTTCCCACTCAGGGAAATGAGTTTTTAGAAGCCCTACCTATCTCACAGAGCAAGTGAGTGCCCCAGCAAGCAAGGAGAAACCATCTCCTGTGAGTAAATTTGGAGCACCCAAGTGCAGTGAGCAGCTCCCAGCCTGGCATCCATTTTCATCTAGCACAATTGTGCTTTTTAGTTTCTGCCTACTCAAGCAGCAGCCAAGGTAGCTGTGTACAGCTGCAGCTTTTTCCTACTGAGATTATTTGTTCCATCAGTTGAAAACTGAGCGGCCTCTGCAGTGACCTCTCCTTCCTCGTGCACACTCATCCCTCTCTGCCTTTTGCCCAGCTGATACCTCTGCTCTCCACTGCAGCTGTTTGTACAGCTTTGCAGTAGGCTCCTGTTTTCTTCTGCCGAACTGAGGTGAGAGAGCAGACTGAAGCTACAGGGAAGCAGGTGGTGGGTGTCTTGCTGTCTTTTGGCATCAGTGCTGCTCCTGCAGCATGGGATGGTGGGACTGGCATCCTGCGCTCGCTGTGGATGAAGAGCAGAGGCTGTGTAGCCTTGCTCCACCCTGCAAGTCATAAACTGGGCTCTGACCCCCAGCAACAGTGTCGGAAAAGCATCTTTTCCTGAAGACTTGGCAGTGCGTGACTGGAGTGGGACATTGCATTCCCACCTGCTGCTATGGCCAGATTCACTGGCTTGAGGTGTTAACATTTTGTATTTGGCTGGTACAAGCTGTATGAGCTTACTGGTGCCAGATAACACAGCAGCCCTCAAGAGAACCCTGCTCCAACCCAGCAAAGAGCTCCTGCAGTCAGTGTGGCAGGAGGACTGTGGCGGTGCAGCATGGAAGCACCGTGTCCCTGAGCCAACCATCGTGGTTTCCCTCGCTGCCCCAACCACATTGGCACCCACTCTGGAAGGGTCCCTCATGGGCAGTGGCAGCCCTGAGTGGCCAACTCCAGCTGCAGCACCTCCTCTGTCCCATCAGCCAGAATTAGTTAGGGAATCACTGTCCCATCTTGGCATTGCCAAGAGTCTGCTTGACAGTGCTTCAGCAAAGCCAAAGCACTTGCAGGCAACTTGCTCTTTAAAAAGCTGTTTATTATCACAGTGGACGAGTGGAAAAACATGACGCGGCATACAGAGAAGGTTTCAGCAAGTTACAAACAAGTCTTAAAAACATTACAGCTGTCTCTGAATCCGAGTAAACAAGGCTCTTCCTGCAAGCTGCAAATGTGTCGCTCCGATGTGCTCTACAAGTAGTCCAGTAAGGCTATGAAGGAAGAGCTAAAGCCTGAACACTGTGCTGATAAACAAGGAAAGTCTGGCTGCTCCCAGAGCAGCAACTAGTTTCCCCTGCACAACCCCCAGGGTTGTGATGTGCTGTGTGAAGCAGACCCTCTGCTCTGGGTGAGTTAGGACAGGTGCTGAAACCTACTGGTCTTGTCAAATCCAGACTGAGCTGTGCTCAGACCTTCAGCCCAGTCCAAAAGAGCCCTTGCAGCCCAAAATCACCTCTGAAATGAGTGGCTACAACTGGCACCATCTCTGGCACCATAATCAGTGCTAAACTCTGTCCTACATGGAGCTGGATTTGATCCTGCCATTGCTTAGTCCGAGGCTGCATTTAGCTGCTGCTGTCCCTGAAAACACCCCCTGGATGTCTGGCTTCTAACAGCCAAAGGTATGGGACAGGATTTGAAACAGTGCTGAGGTTGTCATGCTACCAACAGCACCAAAGGCTGCTCTAAAAACAGGGCAGATGTGTCTGCATTGGAAAGCTTCAGGAGAGCTGTTTCAGTCAATTAATGAAATGAGGACAGAAGCTGGAGTTTTAAACTGTATTTTCTACCTGGTAAATGAGCAAATAATTATGTGATTAGAGCTTCCCTCCAACATAGGTAAATGACACCTCTGGCAAAGGCCCTTCCTGCATCAGGATCTCCTCCCATCCAAGTGGGCTGGCAAAACACAACATTTTGACAAGGCACATGGGTGTCAGATTTGTTGACGGACTGAGAAGTCTTTAAAAGCTTTGCTTTGGCAGATGTTTGGCAATTGAAATCCAGCTGAAGTGTAACTGTGTGCCCTTTTGCTTCAGTAAACAAATGGCTCAGGTGTAGAAATCGTTCAAGTTAGCTGATTTTCCTCTGGCATGGTCTAAAAACCTCATCCGTCTCCCTGTGAAAAATCAGTGTTGATAACACAGGCATAGAGGAAATGGCAAGAAAAAATAACTAACACTAAGGTGGTTTTCTTCTTTTTTTTCCTTTTAACTACAGGTTTTGTGAAAAGCTTTATGAGTATTTTAAAATGTGTTAGGGAGGTGAAGGCAATAGACAGAACTGGGCTGGGAAAGGTCTGCTACCCTGTAGGAAATGGATGTGCTCTGACCTACAACGCAAGGCTTATCTCATGCTTTGCTTCATGGAGCAGATCTGGGAGATGGGAAGGTGAGGGTTCATTGGTTGAGCATTTCAACTGGATTCTTCTTCCAGCCTACCAAGGTTTTGTGAGTTAGTCAGCAACTGAAGAGTTGTTTCTCAGAGTTTTGAGGGGGGGTGGTAACAAGGGAGAAGGAAGGAAAATGGCTTATGCTTTTCCATTTTAGGTTCCTACACTGTGGGGCAGAATTTGAGTTTATAAAGCATGCTTAATTTGCACACACACACAAAAATAATCAACTTCCCCACTCCCTTGCAAACTGGTTTATTTTAAGAGCATCTATAGTTACACTCCCTAAATAGTAATTATTTTTTTGGGGGTGGATAATGTTTTCTTGCTAGTCCTTATTACTAGTACCTGCCCCTTGCCTTGCTGTTTCCATAAATTCAAGCACAGGCTAAAAGCTTTCCAAGCAAATCTCAGTCCTTCTGTGTGCTTACATGTTGCTGGGAGAAGGGATTTCTACTTGACGCAATTGATTTTCAATCGTCCTTTCTCCCCACTGAAGCTGGGCAACGTAATATTGGTGTGCTGCCACCAGCACAGTGTCTAGGCCAAGAGCCAAGGCAATGAACAGCCTGCTAATTAATTTTTCACATTTATCTCCAGACCCCCTCCCCAGAACAAACACTGAAAACAGGAGGTAGCGGTTTCTATATGCAGCCCTCTGGAAATTTTAAGCAGAAGTGGTTTACTGCCAGTTTTATGGTTTTACAGCGATGGCAGTAAGTACTTTGGGTTGTATAAAAGAAAATGGATTGGCTTCAACACAGAAAAAGATTACTTTCAGTAATCTGAGCCTGATTTCTATCCCCTCCAAAAAAACCCCACCAGCACCACCACAAAAAAACCCAGTGTCTACAATGCTGCCTGTAGTCATTGGAGGAACAACACCCTAATTTCTAGGCAGGAGGAGCCCAATTTCTAGGCAACTATTATAGATACAATTTCAAGTAAAGCTATGTATATTCACTTTCAGGTCTGAGGCAGGTAATACTGTGAGCTGATGGAGTTTGTGCATCTTGCACCCTTTCTTGCATATATATGTTAGTTGTATATATGTATATACATGTATATAAATAAGTTAGAGATTATTTACATCACTGTACAGAATAAATCTAAACTCAGTTATCAAAATGCATACACCTGCCAGTGGATTTAGTCCGTTAACACTTTGCATTTCATCTTCAAAGCACTGTACTAGCATTAATTATTTACCCAGGCAACTTCCCACTCACCAAAAGGATTAAGAATAACAAGCAGGGTAAGGGATGGAGCTGAGGGAGCAGAGTGTTTTCATAAAAAGGCAGTTAATCGTGTATCTCTCTCCTGCCATGAGCACTGTAGATTTATGCCTTTATAAACTCTGCAATCCAAGAGTAGGAGTAACCTTTGTTAACAAAACCTTGTCAAAATGTCCTCATTCAAAAGCAAATGATCCGTTCTTCGTTTTCAAAAGCTTTGGCCTCTTCTTGGCTTATCAGGTTCCCGTTCAAACTAAAGGGGAAAAATAAAAGGGATGTGAAAGTAAGGTAGTGGCTGTTGCCCATCTTCTATTCTTGCAAGGTTTTGGAGCAGAGATCACAGGTGAGCTGCATGCTTCTCAAGGGCACACAACTGGGGAGCAGCATCAGATAGGCTGACTACAGCACTGCTGTTCCCACTGCACAGCCAGGGAACAAGGCCAGTTCTTAGGAAATAAAACCCAAACACACAACTAAACTCCAGTGACTAAACTCAGTGTTGGAAACACATCTGTTTGCATTTCAGCAAGCGGCATATAGCTGGTAAATATTCTTATCATGCAGGGGGCTAGTTTAAAGAAATTTAAGTAGCCTTCAGAGCATTTTGTGTCTTCCACCACAATATGGGAAGAGAACTCTGCTGAGTGCTCAGACACTATTAATGTGAAATGACTAATAGCAAAATTTTCATCTCTGGCTGCGTAAAGTGAGTCTACCTTGATATTTACACCCCTGAAAATGAGCAGCCTGGTTAAGTGCTGCTTTCAGCAACATTCACAAATGTTGAAAACTGTTAAACCCTATAGCCTTAGGAAATTACTGGGGTTAATGAATGTCTCTGAACATTCAGGACAGAATCAAAAGACAGATTTCAGTCCGAAGACTCAGAATGATTTGAGTGGGATTTGATTCCTCTTCTGTAGACAAAAGCTGACAGTGGCTTTTGAAAAAAAGCACCTCTTCCACATCTCCAGGGAACCCACTAGACAGACAGTGAGTCACTGTCTTTCTACACAAGAATTCAGTGTCCTTTCACTAAAACAAATAGATATATTTAAAAATAAATTTCATGTTCAATAATAAAGCAGCCGTGCTAAAACCAGCTCAGTTCTATTGACTCCTGAGCTCCCTGAGGTGAGGGAAGGAATGTGGTATTTGGCTTTCTGCCTTAAATGCACACGTGCAACTGTGTGATGCCCACCTAATCTAAAACAAACAAATCTTGCAAAAAGTTAATCTTCTTGTAGCTTAGCACTTTCAGTGTATTTGGAGCACCGCCCAAAGAAAAACCAAGCACAAATTCTATGAACCAAATTAGTAATGCTGATTAAATGTCACCATCTCCTGCTTGTGGGGATTTAGGTCCTGAAAAGCATGAACATGTTCAGAAGTTCAAAAATAAATCAAGACAAACAAAACTTGGTCCATACATTTAGGACCAACATTCTGCAAACACACATGTTCTGCAAATCAGTGGTACAGACAGAGGTGAACTAAGAAAACTGCTTGACATTCATAACACACAATAAAGTTTTTCAGTGACAGTGGCTTTTTACCTATTTGAAATCCACATCTGGAACTACAACCCCTGCCTCACATAAACTTGCTCTGAATTTTTTAGGCTGGAAAGCAGTAAGGCCAGGAGTGTTTTAATGGGAAAGAAAGTTTACAAACGGAGCCTTTGAGGAAGGGATCTTTACCAGATTTCTTTAATAGTCGTGTTCTCCTTGAGAGCTTCATTGAGGCACTTCACCCCTTTGGCTGTAATTTGATTCTGGATAAGCCTAAAAAGAAAGCACTTCATGTCAAACTAACATGCAAACTAATTTGCAGGGCATGCACAACCTATGCTCAGCTTGATGTTGAGGAGCAAAGCTGTCTGCCACAAGAAATGGTGGTGATTTTATCTGTGAGAATGGTACACAGTATTGGTCAAATGCTCCACACGCACTTTCACAGAGTCCAGAGTATTAGCCTTTTTCTTTTAATCTTGCATGTGGTTGCATTCTGGAGATACTGAGCCTACTTACATAGCTGACAAATTTCTGGTATGAACTGCTTACTAGTGGTATGGGACTGTGATATATAGATTCTCTGAGACAGACAAACCTCTTAGCTCTGTTTTCTTACTAAGAACACTGTGAGACACTTTAAAGTAAGTGATGTACAGAAAATTCTGACTAAGGAACCTGTACAGTTCTAGTATTTTAGAAGTTATGGTCCAGAGGTTGCCAAATCCTCCTGTCCTGTTTCTCAGACCAGCAAGATCTTTGAAAACTAAAGCAATGAATTTGACTCTGGTATGAACAGGTCCAAGTCCTAGTGAAGACAACTTAAGAGCTACAAATTTTGTCTCATCTGAGCTTAAAGAAATAAAAAAGATATATAAGATCCTCAAGCAGCACAGCTGATGAAGCAGTAGGTAACTCTTATTAACTACTGCAGACCATCCCCCTAGCTAAAAATGAACAAAACCCCCTCATCTGCATGAGTATAATGAAAATGAGTATGATGAAAAATACACATCAGCCTAGTCTAATTCATATTCACCTTTCAGGCTACCATGGTGAGCCTCACAGCTGTACCATTCCATGTGACTGGTTGCATGAATCTCTCAGGATTCAGGATGAGCCTGAAAATTGGAATGTATTGAACAATCTCTTAAGGAGGGAGGGAGGGAAGCAGGAAGGAATTCCCATCAAAGGACTTTCTGCACTTGGTAAATAAAATGCAAAGGGATCCAGTAGATTCTTTCAGCTACTGGGAAAAAACTTTATTTCTGTCTCAACTTCAACTATCTATAAAGGTCATTACCTTTTGGAGGTATCCAGTGGTGTAACCAACAAAGCAGGATATAGATTTATCTACTGGCAGAAACCCTGGCAGAAACTGAGCCATGAGAAAGACATGTATCTAAATTACTATGCCTGCTTTGGCTGGAGGAAGTTGCTAGAAATAATCCCTGGTTTCCTGGAGATTTATGCCTTAGAGACAAGTGTCTTGCTAACCCTACAAGAAAACATCAGGCAAATGGGACATGTATTTAAGTATATGTCATGTAGGTTCTTGGTTGAAAAGTAAGACCTGAACTTGCTGCTTTCATAGTATGATGATAAATAGTAAGAACCATAACAACATTATTCTGTTTTAGCTGTCTGCTTGTCTTTTTTTGAAACTCTTTGAGGCCAGTACTATTCCCCTAACGAGAGATGAAATCAACCAGTAGTTCCAAAGTTAGCAGGACACATAAAGAGCTTAAACTTTTCCCTGTATGAAAGGAGGTTCAAGAATGCTAGACAGCAGCTTTATTAACTTTCCGTTAGAACTGTCTACAACCACTCAGCTGCATCCAGACCATGCACAGAAAGCTTACTGTGACCTACATAGACTTGGAAGGTGAAGCTTTAATGCAGTGACTGCCAAAGAGCCTGTGCCGCTGTGGAATGTAACTCACCATAAATGCACCAGTTTCTTGTTGACCTTCAGCATCTCTGCAAAACTCATTGCTGCTTCATCATCCAGCTCATTTTTGGTCAACCTAAGTGGGTAAGAAAATGTTTGCTTAGGATGGTGTCTTGTTTTTCAACCCCCTGTTTTTCCAGCTTGTCTGTGACTTAGCTTTAGACAGCCAAAGGGGGATGTGCTGTTCCTGCCCTGAGCAATTTGTAAAGACTGGACACAAAGAGACACTGAAGAGAAGCCCTGGAGGTAAAAGAGACAAGAGTATCAGATCTTTATTTCTCTGAGCAATGTTCTAATGACATTTTTGTCATGATGCTTTAGTGTCTAAAAGGTGGATGAAGTGCAGTGGGAAAAGGTAAAGAGGTAGAGACAGCACTGAAGAGGTGCAAAAACTGAGGGCAAAGAACTTGACTTTAGATGATGGAAGTGAAAAAAAGATGGGGAAAACAAGATGAAGGGAGCTGAGCAAACTATTACACTGGGTCGGCAGAATGTGTCCCAAAGGACAGGAGCTGCAGATTTATTACTCATATCCACATTCTTCCAAAGGGATATCTTACAGCTTGTTGGTAGTGAAAGCATAGGGGATGAGGGGAGGGAGAGGAGGAGGGGAGAGTAGGAGGAGTGATGGGATGGGAGGAAATAAAATTAGGCTGCAGTTTTCTCTGAAGAAAGTAGACCACACTGTCAATTACCAGAATATTCTCACAGAGTTGTTGTGTTGCATAGCTTCAGCAATACTTTTGCCTCCCTCTGTCGTGATGCCATTGAAAGCAAGACTGTGAAGCAAAGATACAAATGTGTAAGAAACAGCATCACTTACCTCTTCCACCGCCAAACAATAGTGAGTATCCTGGATGACCTGCTTCCCAGTTGTAAAGCTCAGCATTTGTGTGTTTCAAAGGCTCTCATCCTTCCCAAACCATTAAGTCCTTACGACTTTTACAAGTGAGAACAGTTCACAGGCTGCAGCCTGACTGCAGGTCTATCATACAGGCCATAAGGTTTGCTGTCAGTGAGTCGGGCTCTTGGGGCTGACAGCAGAGTTGCACCCAGTGATTTTGAGTCATGAATTTTAAAAAGGACAAAGAGTTGTGCTGAGCAGTACACAGGTTTTTACATGCATTTGTCATCCCAAGTCCCTGTGCGAGCTGGGCATTTTGTCCTTTAAGTCCTTCAGATGCCAAATACCTCATTCTTCTTCCAAATACAACACCTTCTGCTGTCTATGGAGAGGTGAGCTTGTAAATGATTTCCATTACAAACCACAAACATTTCTTAGTCTGCCCTTCATTCTTTGAATAGACATTGGCAAAATCATCCTGTTAAAGTTATACTCCAGGCTTTCACAGTTCAAAAAGCATCTCCCTCATCAAAATAATGCAAGGTCTCAAAAAAAAAAAAGGCAGAAAGAGGAACCAAGTAGAGGAATTGCACAAGTGTAGATTAGCAGGAGTCCCCCCTTGCTTCAGATCAAACTAGATATTCTCAGCCCATCATGACTGGGCCTAAAAATGGCAAATAAAGTAAACTGATGTAGTAGAGATTATCTTCCCTTAATCTTCACATAAAGCTACCACTGGTGCTAACTATGAATTCAAATCATGAAGCAAGATTAACCAGTGGAAGATAAATGAACCCAAGTGCAAGTGCACTGCAGAGCAGAGGATTCACCCTGCACAAATGCCAGCAAAACTGAGCTCAAAAGAGCACAGTTACTCCTCCTTATTTCTTCAAACGCATTCATCAGCATATTTGCACTCATCTGAGAATTCATCAGCTGTGATTCAAGTTCAAAATGTTTTCTTTTAAGTCTGATGCATCTGGCTGGATTTTGCAATTATGGGAAGATGGCTATTTCGGATAGCTTTTAAGTTTAAATATATCTAGGTCACTGCACCTGTTCAGCTTTTAATTTTTAAGCTCGGCTAGCCGCCCGCAGAAAGGAGGACAAGGCACCAGCTCTGAAATTCCTGGATCTGAAGTGGCAGCAGTATGCTCTCCAGAGATCCCCAAACTCCCAGAGTATTTCTCAAGAAACTAGTGCCATGTGCCACCTTGTGGGGAAACTAAGGAGCCTTGTCTCCTCCCTCACCGTGGTGGCCAGTGGAACTGGGAACAAATGGAAAGAGTCACCATGAACCTAGAGCTCCAGCCGTGTGGAAGGACTCCAAAACAGCAGCAGCCCCTACAATACACATCTTCAGATCCCCAGCCAGAGTTTGGAAGTCTGCCAGGGGATTGGCTGTTTAGCACTGCTGACTTCTCCCCGTGCTGTGCTTCCAAGTTCACCCGCATTAGGGCTAGTTTGAGATGCATCACTTGAACTCCAGTGAGAATTACATCTCGTTAGCTCTGAACATGTGGTGTTGTAGCATCTGGAGTACAGAAGGAGCCCAAATGTAAGAATGTCCCAGTCCCTACCAAGTTTATCACCTAAAAATTACTTCAGCACAAGCTACTACACCATTGCAACAGAAACTGTTAATGTTGGGCCCAATGGGAGCCCAATTCTGTGACAGCTGGTGCATCCTTCTGCTAGTGTTCCCAGATCAGAATGGCACCCACTGACCATGTGCATTAACACATGGTAATGCCAGTAACTCTGTGCAGCATGAGGGCAAGATGTGCAGACAGAGGAAAGGATGATACTCCTGCAGAATCTTTAACTTGCTTAATGGCTGCATGGGGGTTTTTGACTCAATCTGGCCTCTTGCTTGCACCAGGATCAGTTAGTTACACAGCAAAGGCTGCAATACCAGATGACATCCCAAGCTAACTCTTGGTGGGAAGAGTTGTTGCTTCAAAGCACAATGGAAAAGCCACAGCACAGAGCTGCCTGGCTCTGCTGGTGTTTTACCTCACATTTGTTAACCTGGGGTGGTTCCTTAGGGCCTCTGCAAATGCCTTCGCTCCTTCATCTCCAACTTGATTACCCCACATCCTAGTGAAGAAAGGAAACCAGGAGACATCAGTTGTGCTGCCCTACTGACCCTTGGCATTGCATTCTCCCTTCTTCTCTCCTCTCCCCTCCTCCCTGATTACTTCACAGTCTTTCAGGCTTGTAAGAAACCTGGCAGGTACCCCTCCCGCTGTGCCAGGCATGTTCCACTCTGTGCACACTTCACCACCAGCCTCTGGTGACTCACCAGTACCCTAAGGCCACAGGGCAGAAGCAACTCTAGGAGACAGCCTGCTGCAGCAGGAGTACTTTTGGGATCACCTTACTGCACTGGAAAAACCCTCTGCAGCCCTGTGCCCTTATGGGGTAAAGGTGTCTTGTGGTCCTGCTCAGCAGGCTGCCATGACAAATACACCAAGTCCTAAATCCTATCATTACCCTGCTCAGCAATTCCTCCCCATACCCTGGTTGTGTTTTTCCTGATGCCTGTTGGACAGGCCTTGGGAAAGATTCCCCAGATGCACAACTGCATGGGGACTCACAGACAAACGGGTGACTTTCTGAAATGAACTGCTCTACAAGCTCCTCCTCTCCTCCAGAATAGTCTGGCAAAATGGTTACAGTCCCTCCAGCCTTATACCCAAGTGGCACCTCCTCTCCCAACAGCTGCCAAGCTAAAGATCAAAATCTCTCAAGGACATTATGTCCCTGGGCTCTTCCACACATTTGTTAGGAATAGTATTTCCAATGGCAAAACAATCCTTGGTAACACAAAGGGTTAAGAGAAGGTAACGTGGTAAAAGTTGCAGAGATTTGATCAGCATTTACTAGCATTATCTGATCAAATCCTTTCTCTTCGACCAACCACTTTGAAAATTCACCCTGTATTTTGAGGTTTGAAAGCACCTCTGATGAGGTGTAAGTTGTTTTTTTTTTCCCAGGGATCATGGCTTGATGACTCAGAGCCATACTCAGCTTGATGGATAATTAGTTGGCAGCTCTTTTAAAATCAATTGAGCTTTGTGGTATCTAAACACGTGGACTTCCAGTAAGTTCCCCAGAATTTCCTTGTCCTTCGGATCCAGGGCAGTTTGTTATGTAAATATTGAATATATCTGTTTAAACATTTCTGTCCAAGCTGTCCTAAATCCATTTGGAGTGATCATTTCCTCCACAGGAGAAAAGAGGAGTCCTTCACTGAAATTACCGCAAGTATAGCACAGCAGATCCAGCTCTGTGACAATCCAAGTGTGCATGCTGTTCACTGTACTTGTGAAATGTTGTAGAATAACAAAATTAAAGGCCAAAAATCTCATTGTTCAATTCTGATTTTCACATTTCAGGGTTATTGTGACATTCACAATGGCCTAACAGAGGTTTTAATTCCATGTAATTCAAGTATTAAATTTTGAAAAATATGTTCTTCTGTAGAGTGGAAAGAGAAACTGGGATTTGCCAGAGGGGGTGAAAAAAATAGATCAAACCTTCATGTCTAGCACCTTTCCTGAGAAAGAGGACAGGAACTAAAGGTCTGGAGTACATTCAAACCTCCCTCCAAGAATAGCAGACTCTCCAGTTAGGGACAGGCTAGAGAAAGAAGGATGCTGTGAATTTCTTTTTATTCTCCCCAGCTCACAACTTAATCAGGGCATGATGCAGAAAGTTTGACAATTGTAACAATGACATTCAATAACTAGGTACATTGCCCACAGTCATAAAACCACACATACTTAAAAATAACCTAATATGTGTAGAAGAGCTGTGTTACCATGAAGGAAGTGGCTATCTTTACATACTGTCCTCTTATTTATGTCTCTCCTTTGAGGTTCTGTGCCAGAACAATGAAAAAAACACCAAGAAACCAAAACCCAAAACATTGTATGAACAATGAATTGTATAAACATTGTCCTTTTCTCTGAGCGGAAAATGTGGCTATGCTTCTACACTCATTTGTTCTAATGCTGCTGTTGAGGGTGAAGGTACAACAGGAGGAGAGAAGGTAAGAATGAAAAAAAGAATCCTACTGGATTTACAGATACCTTGCCAGGACCAAGCCCTGAGCTGTGCTCCATAGCACTGAACTTACCCAATTTCAAACATTGTCTTGCTCTTCTGGATGGCCTGGGCAAGGCACTTCCCTCCTTCGCTAGTTATTTTGTTTGCTCCTATTCTGCATAAAATACATGAATTGATGAGACCCATCACTTACAACTGTACAGCTATTAGAACACCAGCTCAGAAAGCCATACAAGTATTTAAGGCTAATTAACCCTGGAGTCTAGATACAGTCATCAAAGATTAACCTAGAGTAAAAAACATACTGCAGGCACTTGGCCTTTGACTAACAGACATCATTTTATGTTGTCTTTTGCATATTTTGCATGTCAGCCCTCCAAATCAGAAGTATTACAGTAGAATCTTGGGTTTGGTGCTCAGTGTGTTAGAAATGAGCCTTAGGAACCAATCCTCAAGGCAAGGACCCCAGCCTAGTTTTTAATATAGTTCATAGCAGCAGCAGTTGCTACAGAGCTCGTGAATTACATGGTGCATGTTTCACGATGCCACAGGGAAAAGAATATTTATTGATTGTGTGGTTCCAGAGGAGCTTGAAGCTGAGCACAGGCTTCAAGCATTTCAAGTGTTTCTCTTCAAAGCACAGGCTGTAGGCAGTGGCATAGGTCAGTGCAGAAGTGTCTCCGGCTGGCATTCTATGGAAGGCCTTTCCTATTTTAAGTCTATGTGGGTATCAAATGGCTGGAGTTCACAAGGAAGAGATAATTGCATATAGATTGATGTAAAGAACAAACCAAACACAAAGAACACCTCAAGCTACTACATTTACATAAAACTGGCTTGTTTGACTGACTTCAGGCACATGACCGTACACTCCTATACCAAAATAATCTCTGAGGTTACTTTGCACCCTGAAAGTAACCATCTTTCAAACTGATTTTTTGTGAAATTTAGATTAAATAATCAAAGCACTGAGTCAAAGCAGTGAAAGAATCAAAGTGCTCTTGGGTTTCAAAACTCTGCAAATATTTCAAGTGGGAAGGATGTGGCTAGTGTGGGCCTTCAGACTGAGTCACTTGGCAGACAAGGACTAGAGCCCAAGGTTCCCTGGCTGCTGGGTACTACATTCATACCAACCAATGACGTTGCTGCAGTTACCTCTATTTTCTGCTATGGTCACAATTAAAGCACTGGTTAATGATCTACCTTTGTGTCAAACCAGTGTTGTGCATGTCCAGACACTCTTACCTGGGGAAGTTCCAGGAATTAAACAGAACAACTCATCAAGTGAGTTTGGGGACTTCCAGAGCTGAGATATGACACCAGCACGGCCTGACTCCAATGGCCCATAAAAGATCAAATATTAAAAAGCTTGGTACTAAATCCAAGGGATTTTGCCTATTGGAAGGGGCAGCAAGGTTCATGTACCACTTAAACTTTGCTCAGGTTCTCAGACTGGATTTAGGTAAAGAACAGATATCACAGCCTCTTTTAACTTGCTACTATATTCCAGAAAAGACTACGGATTCAAAGTTGTACCTGCTGCCATTCGCTGCTAGATTACTGTAAAAGAATATAACACAGTAACCTAAGTTATATTTTATTTGAAATACCATTTTTGTCTTTTTTTCTACTCTTTCTCCCTTTTCAAGTTGCTTTACCTTAATTAGGATAATGTAGAAAGGAAAAAAAATCCAACATACTTAACATATTCAAGGCTTGAACACTCTTCAATTAGTTTTGCAACATATTTGGCTCCGACGTCAGTGATTTGGTTGTTGTATAAGCTTAAAGAAA
>NW_008690278.1:6123-15561 GCF_000695815.1 Acanthisitta chloris | reverse complement strand
CTGCTGTTAAATATTTACAACCTGAATGTTTTATAATGCACAGATAGCATCTATCTTTTTTGTATGGCTTTGTACATATTCACAGTTGCTTTTATTTCTATTTTGATATATAATTTGTATTGTGAAGGGCTAGATATAAAATGCAAGGAGACCAAACTGCAAATCATAGGAAAATATTAATTTTTTTAATAAATGGTCTCCCCAAGCAAACAAAGCTTCCCTTTATTCCTGTGTTAGTACAGAAATAATATTGCCAGAAGATAGGTCAAAAGAGAAAACACTAACAGAATGTAGCTTTGGTCTTTTAAAAGTCACAAAATCCCCTTGCAAATATTACTGAAGATCAGATATCTGAGCAGTTGTACTTACCTTAGGGCACTGGTGGAAGAAAGTGATTCTTGGTATTCATGTTCACCTTTCAAAAAGTCATTTTTATGTAGCTACTTAACCAAGAGCAGGAAGTCAGAGCTAACATGCTTTCCAGCTTCAACTTTATTAAGAACTAATTAAGGTCTTGAAAGAAATTGGTACCATGAACATGGTCTCTACCAAGCTGTATCTGCTTTGCATAGTTGAAATAAATCAGTTTACAGTATAGAAAACAGAAGGCTCTAGCTACAAAGTGCAGGGTCTCTTGCTTGCACCTAGTCTCTGTCTCCCCTCCACAGCAGGAGGCTTCAGGTATAAAACTAGTATGCTCATACAGTTCAGTAACTAACAGTGGTCCACACGGTGTCACAGAAGGGTTTGATGGCAGCAGAAGGGCACTCCGTGAGGCTGTATGATGGGAAAGGAAGCTGTGGTCCTTTTCCCAGTGAACTGTTATAGGATGGCAGCCGAATCATTTCTGACACAAAATGCTGCTTTGCTTATGGTCAGTAAATGCGGAGGCAACTGTAGTTTCCACCCCACCTTTCCTGTGTCAGTACTGCCAGCATTGGAGTTTTATTTTCTAGTATCAGTATCTAGAGTTTTGGTACATACCCCAAGAAAGACACAATCTGGTACTTGGAGAGCTCTTCATACAAGATCCTTACTCCATGATCTGTGACCTGATTGACGCTGAGCCTGGAATGAAGGGAATGAGAAGAAAGTTTGAATGAATACAGATCACAAGTGTTCATCACCCATGAGATAACAAATGATTGGAGGTCTCTGCATTCTCCTCTGGTATTTTATCAGGGCCTTATGCCACACATTAAAAGCCATTATGGGAAATGTGAGCTCAGTTTCCTATGGCTCGCTTCAAAACCAGTGAAAAACAGAAAGCCCCAAATCTCCAAGGTAATGCTCTGGAAGCTGCCCATAGAACTGAAAACAATAACAAGTAGGAAGTCAGACACCAGATAAACACCTCACCCTCCTCCTGCACTTACAGTGATTGCTATAGAAAGACATTCTGCTTGACACCCTAGCAAAAGCAAGCTGTCCAGACTACTACTATTGCAAGCTTCTCTCCGAGTACCGCGTGAAAGCCAGGCATCTTCAAAGTCACAACACATTCAGGCTTCACCGAATAAAGGTTGTGAAGAGCCCTGGTCAGAAAATAGAACTGCAGTCCCATGGGTGTGCTAGATGTTTCTAATTTTATTGTCCCAGGTAGACACTAAACAAATCAATGTCAGTATTCACAGAATAAAAATACTTCTTTTCACAGTTGTTTTGGGGTTTGTTTTGGGTTTGGCTTTGAGGGGTTTTTGTTGCTTTTTTTATTGGTAATTTCTCAAGCTTTTTCACCCTGACTGAACAGACAGGTTCAAGTAAAGCATTTCAATTCTGAAGAATCACATTTTCTGGGTAAAGCTGTCCCTGTGAAAACATTTTGACCAGCTTTAGTTCCTACACAAGCTCAGAAGCTGAACATTCACTGCTGAGAGTCCCTTATGATCAAGAGCCTCCCTGGTCTTTGCTAGTTAGTAACTTGATCCCATTGGAATGCACTAGCATATAGTAGAAATCAGACAATTTCTACAGATCAGAACAGTCTGCTGCTTTGAAAGAGATGGTTAAGCTGTTGGAAACATTTCCTGACCAGCACCAAGTGGTCATTAGAAATGAAGGTCCTAACCTCTGAAGATCCATAAAGACAAAGAGGCAAACTAACAGACTGGTTTGGTGCTGGGGATGGTGTTGAGATCACACTCTGTATGGCATAAATACATGATAGGGACAAAGAATCAAAGGCTGGGCTTTTCTTCTTTGTTTTGTCTTACATACTTAGGCAGTTTCCCCAGAAGTTTCCTTATTGCTTCCTCTTGGGAGGTCAGTCAATTTGCAGCTAACTGGAAAAAACAAGAGTCACTTGCTTTGATTTAGTCCTAGAGGAAAACAAGGCAGGGCACAGCCAAACAGGAGGAATAAAACCAGTTGTAAAAAAAATAATTTTCATGAGGCTGAAGGAACTTTCAAAAAGATATATATGAAGTTCCTGATTTTCTGTGCCTAAACGTTTGGACAAATAAGATATAACTACATGGCACAACCTCAAAGGGCTGGAGGCGAAACAAACTGAGCTGTGATGTTAAGAGGTGGAGTTAGCTCTCCCTGACCACACCAAGCCATGTCCTCCCTCCACATCACCTCAAAGAAGCACCACATCTAAAGTCTTCAACTACATCCTATCACGGAGCTTGACTGATTACATGATAGCTTTTGTTCTGTGAAAGCCAGACATTTTGGCAGGATGCAAAATCAAGAAATTCAGAGCTTTTCATCAAGGGTTATTGTGAATAGTAGACCCTCTCATACCCCATATGACCAAGGGCAAGAGATAGGCTCAGACAATCTTCATATAATGGAGAATGCACTTGTATTTCCTTTTTTTACCCTTAAGCACTTTCTCTCATAAAAATCCTCTTTTGAGACAAAGCAATTTGAGATGGAGCTAACTAAACCTACAGGTTTAAACCGTCCTGGCTTCTAAGGACTTCTTACCACCCTTGCCATCTCGGTTTCCAAATTCACAGCTTATCCTTGCTCCTGTGACTGGATGAACTAAGATTTCCAAAGATGTGAAACTTTAATTTCCAGCAGCAGTAATCCTCATCTTTCTCCACTTCCGAGATCAATTCCTTTAGCCCACCAGTTTGTGGAATAAGCCAAGGATAAGCAAGGACCTGCTCAGTGACTCCTACCTGATCACCGCAAGCTTGCTGAAACAAGGTAGCAGCTGTTTTATTCCATAGTCATTGATGTTGTTGTTGTCCAGATCCAGAGCTAGGCGCTTTTGCAAGTGATGCACGACAAAGGAAATAGCACTGCAGTCAGCAGAGTAGGCATTGCAGTATGAGAGCTTGATGTAATTGGCGTGCATGCGCTTGGCAGCCATCCTCCCCACCTTCTCACTCTGCGTCTCATAAAGGCACCTCAGCATCCAAACAAAGTTGGGCTGGAGCTGGACCTGATTGTAGCTTTTAAGCCTGGACCGGGTGAAGCCTTTGAGGTGGGATTTCATGCTCTCCCCAAGGTATGTGATGAGTGTCTTTCTCTTCCTCTTAATGACCGCAGGCGAAACTAGATGTCTGAAGAGCTTCTGCTTAGATCCAGAAAGCAGGCCACAAAGAAACATGTTGGTAAAATTAAAGTGTTCTTTATTTCGGAAAGGATCCTCCCCTGCTAGTTGTTTCTTCATCCAGGGGATAGGAAGGCAAGTAGGCTGGGCAGTCTCAGTGGAAGAACATTCATTGAAAAACTCGAGTAACTCCTTGGCACCCACCTTCTCCTCAATAACCAAGAACAAAGCTGTGAAAAAAGACTGAAGGGTTAAGTGCAAGAACTCATAAGTGGCCTGACTGTCACAGCCACTGTAACCTTTAACTGTCCTGAGAAAACCCAATTGCAAATCTTCATCAGAGATGTTCACTGATGAGACCTCCTCCTGCTCAAAGATAAAGAAAGAATTCTCCATCCCTTTGTATGCCATTTTACCCAAAGCTAGAAGAGTTTCCTTTCTTGATTTGAACATCTCTGCTTGGCTCCTGACATTGTTCTTCAGCAAACTTGTTTTCAGAGACCGATTCAGATGGACTTCAATCATGAGCAAAAATACATCTGTCAATGTAACAGAACTGTCTGGAAGCTCATGGCTGTCAAACATGGAGTAGAAATGTTCATAGCATTTAAAGATAATCCAACAAAATAAAGGCACTGAACACAAACTGCAGAGATTGGGGTTAGCTTCCAACTGGTTCAATACCATTGTTCGTTGCCGCTCATCTTTGAAAAACATAGCAGTGTATTCCTTCAGGTTATTGCTGGAGAAACCACGGAGCAACACTTTCTTTCTAATGATATTTTTTTGGATCTCAGTTCCTGTCCTTGCTGTAAGAATTTTCCTGGATCCCTTAAGAAGCTTTCCTCTGAGAAGGCTTACCAGAAGTGCCAGGGGGTGGATGGGTTCATGGGGGGAACATATCTCAGGCACACTACTGAGATCAAAGTTGGAATAGATCTCATCAAAGCCATCAAATGTGAAAAGAACTGTGTGAGGGAATTGCAAGATGTGACGAAACACTTCTGTGGGGTCCTGGTCTGGGTAGCAATTATATTTGAAGAGCAGGTCTTTCAAGCATATGGCTTCATCTTCCTTAAAGCAACTAAACATCCTACATCGAAAACGGAAGAAAAATTTGGCTCCTATGTCCAATTCTTTCCTGGCCCAAAGGCTTTGTATCTTTTGCAGCAAGATGGATTTTCCAATTCCTGCATCACCATAGACATACACAGTCTCTCCATCTTCATTAATTAGCCCAACTGCATCATCAAAAAGGGCTTCTAATTGATCCACTTGGCCAAGACTCTCATTGGAAAAACTGACCAGCTCCATAATACTGTTAGAGTAGATTTCTTCAAGCTGCATTTCCTCCCTCTGAGCGTACGACATAACAAACTTGGAGTCCCGTCCCAGTTCATGTCTAAGTTTCTGGCAATACCTGCTAACTAAAAAGACAGTGAACTATTATTAAAAGGACTATTAGTAAAATACCTCTGTAGACAATGACCCACCTCTTTGGGAACTCAGAGGGGGTAATAAGCAAATGTAATTCTAATGTCAAAATGGTTCTTTGGCATATTACTTCTCTTTGTGTTGTCATCATCACTCCCTCGGGAAATGCAGGTGCTAATGAAAGGTCACATGTGAGCTACCACTTTCTGAAAGCCAGTACTGTGTTGGTTTAAGAGGTTGCTGTCTTTCAGCTGTGACTAAAAGCCAAGCCCCTCACCCTATGTTAAAGGCTGCTTTACCCTCTGCAAAGGCTTGTTGGAGTTGTTGGTCACTGATAAGCCTTTTCACTATATTTATATCCTACCTGCAATTCTATCAGGTAGGTGGTTATTCTTTCCTAACTTGTTTGGTCATTTATAGCACTGTAAACAGAAAACATGCATTTTAGAAACCAAGTGCCAGGCACCTCACAAGATTTTTTTTAAGATGACAAAAAAGATGAGAGTCTCAATTACTGTGCAATATTGGCTTGTTGTTTTATTGCAACAGAAATTTCACTTCAGATGGGGACAAAGTAATTCCTGTCTTTATGTAATATGAGAAATCCTCTCAAGAGGAAATAATTTATTTCTGCTTTACTTAAACTCTAACTTTGGGTATAAGTAATCATTTAGGATCACAGAATAATTCAGGTTGGAAGAGACTTCAGAAGGTCTAGTCCTACCTCCTGCTGAGAACAGAATCATTTTGACACCAGATGAGGTTACTCAGGGCTTTATCTAGTTGGATCTCAAAAACCTCCAAGAATGTATGGAGACTGCACAGCCTTTCTGGACAACCTGCCTTGACTGTTCTTGTCATGAAATACTGGTTACTCCTTTGCCAAAACATCACAGTGTTGCTAATAAATTGTAGTAGAGGCCTAGAAAATACTACAACAGGCACAAGGAGGCTATGCCATTATGCTACATATCCACAAAGGCTGAAAGAGCTTGAGTTTAGCAAAACAGGATGTGATATATAAACATGACTATTGTGTTATCCAGTATGTTTTTTAATTATTTGGCTCCCACTGCTAGCAAGCACAAAATCATCTTCCCTGGCTGATCCTGCCTAGTATTTCTTACTCCTCTGTCACCTGATTGGAGCTTCCAACATAGCAGGGTAGTTCTAAGGGAAGGGATATAGATGCATGGTCTTACCTGGATCTGTATTTACCACAGGTTTACTACAAATATTCTCTGAAGGCTCGTAACCTATTTCACTTAGCCAAGGCTGAAGTTCATAGTAAGCATCAGTGACTTTCTGCAGGACATAGATGAAATATTCTGAAACTTCTTCCCCCTTGCTTTGAACCAAGTCTAGAATTTTGCGAACCTGAAGAAACAACACATGAAAGATCATTGATACAGAGCATTTTATCATGGTAACACTTGTCAGCTTGCCACATCCTTTCTGGACTGGAACAGGGGACCAAAATCAAAACTGCTGCTTCAAAAACATGCATTCAAAACCTAGCTCTGAATTTGAATCATCATAAAACTCAACTGCTGTTTGCATTTGGACGTTGCAAGAGTTGGCTCTGAAGGTCTGAACTTGTAGCTTATGCTAATCAGAAACAAAATGGATAAATACCACTCCTCAAGAGGAAACCCAAAAGATTTCCTCAGCCTGGCTAGATAGTATATTTTAAATCCTATGCTGGTTAAAGCAAAAAAGGAGATGGTTTCTCTGTGCCCTAAGTCCACCCTCTGTTTTGTATTTGGATTTACCTCAGGACCCAACCAGATCTAGAGCAGGGTAGGCAGAATCTCTCTCTGAATCTTAATGCCGAGCCAAAACCCTACAACTCTTCCTTTTAAAGCAGCAACTCAATTCTTCAGGCTCTCTCTGTACAATGGCCTCACTGCCTGCAGTTGTTACTAAAACTAATAGCTACCATGATGTGGCTAGAGCAGTTCAAGACTAAAGCTTATCTCTAAAGGCAAGGCAGAGTGTGATCCCTGTGCACCAGTGCAGGGCAATCCTAGTACAAAACCCTCTGCAAGACAGAGCAGTCATCTGAGAGCACATTTTGAATGTCTGGATGCTCTTGCTAGAAATGAATGAAGAATTCAGTGCTAAACCAGACAAAGGGTTTCTAGAGACTCTGGTCTCTGATGAGTTTAAAGCAGGGTGAGGTACATGCAGCACAGCAAACACACGGAGCTTTTTTTGACAATTTGTATGCTCTAAAAAGCAATTTAATGCCTTCCAGAGATGCTCCCACAGAGTACACTTCACTTACACTACTGTGGCCTGCTCTCTGGAGCTGCTTACTCCTGATGCACAGCCTCCCCCTCATCTTTATTACAACAATCATGAATATTATGCTGAACAATAAGAAACTGAGATAATCATACACTGTGCATTTATTCAGCTGTGACCCTACACACAGAGTGAGCACTGTGTTACCATTTCAATGTGCCAGCAAGAATGATTATTTTATGAAAATCCGCACTGTTGGTGAAGTCCAAGGTCTCTGAAATTTTTATGCTTTGCCTGTCCCTAACTGTGACAGTGTTCCAAAGCTGCATGATTGGTTGGTCAGGGAAACAATCTCCTCAGTTGTTTCACGTCATAATGCAAAGAGCAACTGTGTACATAATTTTCTCCTAACAACAGACCGGGAAATAATTTTTGCTGCTGATGTCCAAACATGAATTAAAAACCCAAACATGCCAGGATATATCAATTTTCCATAACACCATTTACAATGTACATAGGTCTTTAAAGAGAAATGAAGGCGTGCATATGGACAACACACGAGCATTAAATTCTAAAACACTACTTCATATCGGTCTCTCCCACACCAAAGCAGGATGATCTGTCCCACAGCATCCTAAAGCGGATTTCTCTTGCAATACTCTGCATGATAATGAAGGCTTGCATGTAGAAAGCTGCATGCTAACAAACACTGTGGCCACCTCCTTATCAGAGGACACAGCCGCAGCTGGGAGGGACAGAGCAGCAATTATCACCCTGCTGGTTCTTACAGCTACCAAAAGGCATTACTAACATAGCCAGCCCTGCTGGAAAGAGATGTGCTGGAGACACTCATCCAGAAGGAATGGGGTGGGAAAGCTCCAAAGTAACAAAGATTAGAAAACACATGAGATGCAAAATTTCCAGAGAAACCAATAAAACACAGTGGTAAAGTGAAAGTAACCAAAAGCTTCACTGACCAGTGAAATAGAAGTCATACCTTATCTGCTTGAGTTGGAAATTGGACAACAATCTCTGCATCTTCAGTGGTGAAGTAGTCGTTCTTAATCAAGTTATCAATCAAACACTGCGTGTTTCGGATCCTACTGACCAGCAGCTCTCGGTGTACCTTCAGCAAAGCAATGAAGGACAGGGGGTTTGCTCCTGCAGGTTGTTTCACAGAAATGCCCATGTTAGCCCACAGTTGGCCTTCCATAGTTGAGATCGCAAGAAGCTGCTCCACCTAGCCACATCTTTGACAAACTGTCCATTTGCAGTGAGAGATCAGCTTGGAGTTAACTTCAGGGGAACAGGAAATCTGTCCTTCACATTACTGAGCCTGTAAAAAGTAATTGTATAGAACCTCAATTTAAACCTTATCCTGTGCACATATATCCTTCAATTAGACATCAAAACATGCTTCCAACCTCTGAGTATTATCATGACCAACTTTTTAACAATGCTTCTTCCTTAGGTACTTCCATTTATTTGTTCAGGTTTTGGAAAATAAAGTATTTACAGCAGGCAGTCTCCCTTTTGCACCAGTACTTTGCTGTAGCTTGTCTCAAACAACACCACCAGTATCTGCCTTATTAACTGCCTGTTCTTACTGCATAATTTAATACTTTATATTAGCTTTTCATCTTTCAATAGACAAAGTAGGGCATCTGTCCAGACATAATCTGGACAAGGAAATAAACAGAATAAGATTATATTTTATAGCCATTATTTTTGTAGGAGGAATTAATTTATAGTAGTAAATACCTTTTCCTTTTCTTTGTTACAACAACGGGCCCTGTATAAAGTGTTGCCAATGATACCTGTCCCTGAAAGCAAGGCCTTGTGAACTCTGAGAGGGAAAAGAGTTTAGCTTCAGGGCACCAAGTTTGAGAGGCAGTAGTGAGACTGTGGGAAAACTGCCAATAAGCTGTTAAGAAAGCAAAGTACAGTGCTGCTAACAGTGAAAACCCTGCTGTAGATTTCAGAACTAATACACCTCCTAGGGGCACAGAGCACTTCCCACCTTCTACAGCTATTGGTTCAGCCAGTGTATAAAACAGGGAAAATATTGTTGCATTGGTTTATCTTACCAAATTCAGGTGAGCAACCATAAAAGTTAAAAATAATTTTTCAGAATCTGAAAAATAACCATGTTACAGAAAGGACTGAAACAAGTAATTGTCAGTATACAAGATCTCATCTCTAATGACTCACACAAAAATTCTGGACCTGTCCTTAAGCAGGAATTG
>NW_008690278.1:0-6113 GCF_000695815.1 Acanthisitta chloris | reverse complement strand
TTCCCCATATGATGAAGTAGGCCTGGAAAATGGCAACACAATTCATGTTCATTACTGGATTGGTCATCAAACTCACCTCTATCATAAATACACAATACAGCTTGTCATGAAGACACCATTTTAAATTCTGTGCAAACACTTAGGCTTGAATGCCTGACCTCAGCCCCTGCATGTACACCTGGAGACTAAACACGATCCTGAACTCAGACAGCTGTGGGCTCTGGAAACCCTCTCATTGCTGGAAAGATGTTATTTTGAAACAATATTCTTTAGCATGAATGCTCTCTCCTTTTCTACAAATATATATGTGGTGTATGCCCTTGTTCTCCAGACTACCTCTTGGGAGCTCTTTTTAGATGGTCATTTATTCCCATTTCTCTCTACAAGGCATAAAGCAAGAGGAATCAGGATCAGAGTGCTCTCTATCGTATTGCTAAAGCAGAGTTTTTTAATTGCAGTTAATACACCATACAGCAGGCATGAAATTGTATTGTAATTACAATTCAACAGTAAGTTTCTTTAGGTACTATTTAACTAAAAACTTGCACATATGATTTCCCAGGCCAGAAGCAAATTTTTGCAGGATCACAACTGAATCACTTCCATGTAGACAATGAGAATTTGCATGATCAATAAGAATAATTGGCATCCTCCAGTAACAGTTAAAATGTACAGTTGCTTTAGCAGGTCAAGGGATATTTGGAAGAATGTTCTTAGGTTCTGGTGACAGTCATTAATAACAACAAAAGACAAAGCCCTTCTTCAACAGTTCTGTAAAGGTGCCAATTCTGCTGCTACAAAATTCTCACGATTTCCCAAGATGTTTACAGTGATGGCAAACTTTGCAAACACTCCTCAGTGCTCCCCTGACAAGCTATAACTGAGCCCTACCAGCTAACAGATTCTTCTAGGTGACCTGCTACTGGAACAAACTCATTTCTATGGGTTTTCCATACCAGCAGCTGCAGTCTGTAACAATGAAGCTTCTCCTGCTTGACACTGGAGAAAGATACGGTTTATACTACTGCATTTTAGTGATATTACCTATCTACACTTACAACTGCAGGGCAAACCAGCTTAGCTCCTCTGCCTTCCCAGTAGGTTCTAACTTACGGTTGCTGACCCATGTGGATGGAGATAACTGCTTTAAGAGCTGGGCTCTCCAAAGGCTGAGACCAGGCAAATCCCCAGCACAGCTGTTTTGGATCACAGCCGACTCCAAAATGGCACAACTCTTCCAAACAAACAGAATGTAACCAAGTGATCTGACTTTCTTACCACATCAGTAAGCGACTGCATTTACTCAGACAAATCAACCTTTCATTACGCCATTCATATGACCCACCCGATGAAGTGGCTGAGTTCTGAGTCACTCAGCTTCCTAGAAGTCACACTGTCACATCTCTGTTCCAGAAAGCTCATTCCATAAATGAACTCTACCATGACCGACCAAACAATGTTGAAAACATCATTTACTCTAAAGCTTTTGCAGGCTTTTAGTTAAAGAGATAGAGTTACCTTAAAACATGCAAGAGATATAGTAACCCTTTTCTTCCAAGACACTGCATCTGCCCAACATTCTCTGCTTGCTTTGGTTATTCTGGGACCAGATTATCCTAATGCATTTTCTTTCTTCTTACTTCGTAAGAAGAACTGAGAAAAGCATTCAGAAACCATAAGAATAAACCAAAGTGCTGTCGTGTACAAACCAAATAGAAGTATCTTCTTCATCTTTTTAGTTCCATCTACACAGAGGGTAAGAAAGAAGAAATACAGCAACAGGACAGCAACATGGAAAATATGGAATGATCAGAAGGCCTCCTAGATGTCTGATCTGCATTCGACTAAGTCCAAGTCAGTATAAAACCTGGTTGCTACTGGAAAGGGTGTGCATACATATACTTCAGGAGAGACCATGTTCCCTTTCAAACAGGGTGATCTGCAAGAGTGGAGAAACAAGAAAGCAATCAAAAAGGAATATAAAGTGAGGTTAAACATTGGGGAGAACAGGAGAAAGAGCAAAAATGCCAAATAGGGAAGTCAGAACTGGCAATATGAATTCTGTGCACGACGACGTACTCAGTGATATTTTCAGTGACAATATTAAGGCAAAAAAACCCGCACCACCCAGTACTGCAGTACACAGTACTTTTCCTCAGCACTTTTTAATAAGAAAAATGGAAATTTCCACCATCCATAGACTAAAAAAATGCCACATCAGATAAACAGCTGAATACCTTAAATGGTGCTGGAACAGAAAGACTTCCTGCCACAGGTAGTTAAGAGCAAGGCAGGTATGTGCACGTTCAAAGTGTATCAGCTCTACAAAGAAACTTCAGGTCCTACTCAGGCCAAAGGAAACAAACGTTTTCTACAGTAGCAGTTTTAGGTGCAACAGCACCTAAAAAGCACTTCCTGATCCGCATGAGAAATGTACTTGTTCTCTTAGAGAAGCACACTGCCTGTAAGAGTCTAACATACATGATTCTGTTTTGCTAGGGCGTTTTATTTTGTGGCTTGTTTTTTGTGTTTGTTTGTTTGTTTGTTTCAAAGGTGAGGCCAATGTGTGACATCTAAGTCTCCAACTAATCTGCAAGACCATGACCTCTCTTTCTGCAAAGAGTCCCAGCTTCCCTAGTGCTTTAACATGAGTTTTTTCACTGAAGGGTCACAAGGTTACAAAGTACTACGTTTCTTGTTAAAGGAGCTGCTAGTTTTACAATGCAAGGTGACACATCTGGTGTATTTAAAGGTAAATGCTCTATGCAACTTAGACATTGAAAGCATTTCCTTCCTGGAGTGCATATAGTGTTCCTTGCCTTATCTTGTGTGCTTCAGATGCTGGATTAAATTCCAGTGCAATTCTTGTGACTGATGTTGCACCAGTCATGGGGATGCTGTTGAAAAAGACTGAGACTCACATTGATATGAAACACCTCAGTGCACTGATCAAGGTCTGAGAACATCCACTGTTGGGAACTACTGCCTCATTTCTGGAATTGTTCCATTTCTGAAAGGAATAAAATAATTCTTCTGAAAGCCACCTTAAGGCTCTTACAAGTTATGGTAAAGACAGATCACCTGTTCTAACAGCAACAGCTTGTGAACACATCTGAGAAAGCGAAAGAATTGCAAGCTTCCCAGAGTAGCTGAAACAGCAAAATACCTAAGGAGGAATGCAGACAGACAAGAGAGATGATACCTGGGTGAAGCAAGAGTCTAGTATGGGGAGACAACAGGAGGAACACTCACGGGGAAAAGCTTCCTATCTGGGAACAAAATTGACCTCTTGTTCCTGAGAGGAAAAATTAAAAAAACAATGACTTACTCAAGAGGCTGCCAATTGTGTTGGAGAGGAAATTCAGCCAGCCATTTTGACCACTGCAAAGTCGGGCAGGTGAAGAAGACAGGAAACAGACTAGCAGGAATTGAAAAGAACCAGAGAGCAGAGTGCTTACCCACCAGTTGTAAAAGCAAAGAAAGGGAAGACAGGCCCTTGGCCAAACGAAGCATTCATGGGGATTGCAGTGATGTGAGAAGCAATATCAAATGTGGTAAGAGATGCATATCATAAACCTGCATCACTGAGAATAATTAAAGAGGAACCAAGATGGTGATCAGGCCAGGGCTAAGGAGGGAAATGAAAAAGGGAAATGAAATTTGTCATAGTAAGAGGTACGGTAAAAGCACCAGTGCTTACAGCAAGGTTTTGTATAGCCCATGGCAATGAGCTGAGCGGCGCCAACGGCCTCTGCATGAAGACTCTGGCACTTTTAGCTACTGTTTCTTCTGAGTTCCCTCTATTCTCAGCTACGTGCAAGCATGCTTACATTTCTTTCTTGGCCCTGCCCTCCTCACATCCTCTTTTCACTAAGATCTCCTTGCTTTTTTAACAGGCTGCTATGCCTATTCAAATTCCAGTGCTGCAAGGGCTCTAGCAGCAATGAATATGCTGGTTTATCACAACAAGGTCTTATCAAATGTAAATGCTGTAGATAAAGGGACTGAAGGATCTTATAGACTAGCTAAAATATATTTCCATGTGATTTTGGGTCAACTAGAGAATTCCACTCTTCATTGAGCTGACTGCTCCCAAGGACACTACATAGGATGAAGCAGTAAAGACAATACAAGGAACAAATTAATTAACAACTTTCCCCTAAAGCAACTGATTTAAGACCGAACTAAAGCATTTCTGAAAAGCTGAAAATTCAATCAATACTACTTCTATAGTCTTGTTATTCTAACAAAACCTGTTCCTCTAAATTGTCTGTGGAAAAAAAACCCACAAAACAGTCCTGTGCTGCTTACCTTGCTATCTGCAAGTTACTGGAATATCTTCAGGATTTTCACACCACCTAGTAGCCAGCTCTGGCAGGACAACAGTGAAGCATGCACAGTAACCTCATTGCCAGCCCAGGGCTAGTGGAGTCCCTACTGGCATAGCCTCTGTCCATAGTATTCACAATCCAATTACTCTTCAAGAAGTGGCTGTATGAAAATAGTGCTCCATTTCACATGAAAATCTGTGCCCTTTGTGTCTCCAAGCCAGATTTGTTTCCTGAGAAAAGATATTTTACAGTGTTGGCTGTGCCACTGCAGAGTCACCACAGTAAGAGGAGAAAATGGAGAGTTTGCCATGCCTGATAATCTGGACTCTGTAAGGCCAGTCTAAACTCAAGTTTTTGCTATCACTTGGAGGGAAAGAAGAGAGACTGATTTTCTACATCTTATTTCATGCATACCACAGCATGAAATGCCTTTGACTATAACAACTTAAATAAAACACAATCTATTTCTACACAGCAGCTCTCACTTTTAAAAGAACTTCTGCTATTATACTTAGTTCAAGCACAGTAAAAAACATGCAGAGATTAGAGGCAAATGGGCCCATATGCTACACAAAAAGTCTACAAGCTTTGATAAGAAGCAACGCAATTTATTTCCCAGAGGTACTAAAAAATAGATTTTATTTTGATAGCAAAAATGGTGCATTCACAGAGCTTGTACAGAGTCCCTGTACTGATCTTAAATTATTCTGTGAGTTAAAACATACTCATCATACCCCAGTACACAATCTCTGTGTAACTATCATCACTGATGCTACATATGTCAATAAACGCCCTGGGAGCCATATGTTAACACATTAGTGTAAATCCATTACAACTCATGTGATCTTGCATTGCTCTGGGGTCACAGAGGTCAGCATCTTTCAGTGATTTTTCCTCCCTCCCCCCTCTCTCTCCTCTGATTGCAGCATAAGCTTTTGTAACCATCCTTAGTTATTTGAAGAACAACAGATATCAAAGAACACAAAAGAAATTATTTCTCCCTCCACCTGGTAAAATGACAAAGCTTTTCTTTAAAAGGCACAGGCTTTGACAGAAATATTCACATCCCTCATGGTTTTTGTGGTGACATATCCTTACAGATTATATTGTACAGAAACAGAACTTCATATACAGTGCTTGGATGCATTAACAAGCCCCTGTCAAAAAGATTTTATGTGGCTTCCTGATAACTCCTTTCTGGTGGGAAAAGTTCAATAAGTAGTATGGAACCACTAGTAAAAAGCCAAGAAACTTTCTTCAATCAGACAAATTTTGAAGATTCTTTTTTTAAGAGACAGAGAAGAAAGGGGTAATTTACTGCTGTGCATAAAAATGGAACTGCTTTTCTACTGTTATATACTATTTTCACATTCCTCCAGCAGTGAACTCTACAGTGAAAGCTGCAATTGATGGAATCACATATTCACAGTTCTCCTAATGCTATCTCCTACTCTTTCTTCTGATCATTAACAGCAAAATTAATTTGCTACGGCCACTCCACCCACCGAACACCATTGCTCAGTTGTGCCTGAGCATCCTTCGATCCTGTAAAACGGGATCCTGAGCGGGGTCTGCTGGTCAAGGGGAGTTTCTGCTGGTGCCCGGCGTGGAGGAAACTCACTCTTATGGCATGACACAGTCTCGGGGCCCCAGCCTGCCCAGGAGAACTGCGCCCGCCTCCCTCCCTTCCCGCTGCTTTCGCGTTCAATGGGCACAGCACCGGGGCCTAACCGACTCCCGCCGGAGTCAGCGCAGGGATCCCGATCTTCAGTCCGCTCTTCG